>NW_027168082.1:0-65000 GCF_040954835.1 Lepisosteus oculatus
ACTGCGCTGTGGACACACCTGATCCCAGATGCTGATTCCCTCTGCTGTGACCCAGGGAACCTGCAGTCAGGTAACATTATTTCTCACAACTACCAGGTAGTGAGTGAGACTGACCTGATTGTTCCTGCCTCAACGGCAGGGTTGCCTACACACCCAGTCCCCCAGAAGGGACAGGGAATGAAAGCCGAGCCGGTTTTCTCACAGCCACCAGCTCAGTCTGTCAGTCTGAGTCTGACCAACAGTGGTTCAGCCAGACTGGAGCTGGATGGTCAAGCCACCCACCTGCCAGTGCAGAACATCGCAAAGAGGGGTGTCAGAATCCCCGCCTGCACTGACATGGGCCTGGTGAGTGATAGTAAGTTCAAAGACAGTGAACTAGCTATCCCACTGCTGGGGCAGCTCCCTGAACCCCTAGCGAGGGAAGGGGGGAGCGAGCAGGTGTCCTACACCTACCCCCAGCGAACGATTGTAAACATGCCGATAGAGGGATTCCTCAATCAGGAGGTGTGCAGGGTGGACCTGAACAGTGAGAATAGGGTAACAATCCCAGATCACTCAGGTGCTCCAGATGACCACTCAGCCGAGGGTCAGGCATGCTCCACCGCTGCACCGCCCCCTGCAGGGTTCCTAGAGCACAGGCATGAACAAATCGAAAAAGCAAATGCCCTGGAAAAGGAGGAGCAGCATCAGCAGCTGCGTCAGATCTCCACAGATTTCCAGGATGTTGGTGCCCAAGATGCCACATGGCATACTGAGAAAGACACCATGTACACGCTGCGCCAGCTTAGAAAGGCAACAGTCACTCAGAAGGAGATGACTGGGATCAGCCACCCGAAAAGACTTTTGGGAGGACTGATTGCTGCCGCCACTGTTGCACGTTTGCTATTTCTGGTAGGTTTGTGTGCTACTGGCACTCTCACCCCGACTGCCCCAAGAAGGCAGGTGTCAGAAATGCCAGAGGGTAGTGACAGACTGTATCAACAGCAGCAAAAGTTGGAAAGCTTAGGGGAAACCCTACAGGCAACTTCCTATGCAACAGGGTTAAACCTTATTCCCCAACCAGTGGACATGATTGTTGGTGTTATACAGTGGGTTTATGCTTGTGTGCAACAGGCCAGAATGTTGACACAAGACCTGTTAAGGGAGCTTAGTGCCACTGTAGCCAGTCTAGCCATGGCACAATTCCCAACCCACTTGATTCCACTCTTCTCAGTAGAGGAGTATGTGACATTAACCCCATTGCTCATAGCTCACCCAGAAGGCAATCCAAGATTGAATTCGGTTCCAAATCTTGAGATGGGTATGGCTACCAAAGCTATCCATTGGCTGTGTCTAAATGATTCACCAATGAAGGGTGTAAAGCTACTAATGAGCAGAGGGAGGTTAATGAACCCCACGAAGAGCAGGTGGGAAGTAAATGGCTGGTCAGCACACCACATTTAACTGACACCATGACTTGTGACAGGCATGATACAGCTACCGCAATGCAGCTACCTAATCAAACAGTTTTCCTGCAAGTTCCCGAGGAGGCCATAGTGCTCTTGAACTTAACACTGTACTGTCTAGAACCAGACAACATAAGACCAAACTTGAGGTCATGGATGCCTTCAGGTGCCACACTATTGAATTGGATAGAAATCCAAGAAACAGTAAGCCCTGAAGAGGTACAGGTAGTTAGTTTGCTTTAATGGAACAAACCTCCAAACCACCCTAGCAGATACCCAACACAGGTGTTGTGGTTTATCGGGGGGGGCTGGGAACAGGAACTGTTGTTATTGTAACACTACTGCCAGGTAGCTGGATCATGACTGACAGTGTACTCTGAATGATGTACTCTCACATCAAGATGTACTCTGGGTAGCACGAATGAGTCAACGGTAGCATGTCAAAAGAAAGGAAGTGACTTCTCCCCAAATATCTACTACAGAGGTATCAGATATTGACAGTGAACTTCCTGATGTGTAATTCCTAGACTTAGATAATGTCTCCTACCGTGTTTATACATACTCCAGATGTTATTCATCCTGTTTGTATCCAATGCTGGTTCCGGTATGAATTCTCGAGGAGTAATGTGGACATTTAAGGTTAATGTTCTAATGGCAAGGGACATCACTTAACTCTGTTTTGTTTTGAAGGCAACAATGCCTCGGGACCTCGTGACCTTCAAAAAGGGGGGATATGTAGCAGCGAGGTTTATTAATAAGGCAGAATTAAGTGTTCTGAGCTTCCCAAATGAGGCCCCATTTCTCTGTTCATCTCTGTGGTGCAGCCACAGAGAAACCATTCATGCAAGATGTTTTCTTTTGATAAGGACAGCTCCCAAAGGGGGATGCACTTAGCTAAGCCTGGCTATCATGATCAATGGTCATCCATTGGTGCCTATCTGTCTAGGGAGTGCGAGTTGGACATCTGGACTGCATTACTAAGTGTCAGGACTAAGTGACTCATATCTCACCCTGATCAACCAATCAGGGACTGGTAGGGCCGAGTAACCCACGTGGGACTCTGATGCCCATGGAACTTTCAGCCAATCAATGAGCTGAAGTTCCTCCAGGTAAAAACAGGCAACACAGAGAGCCTGAGAGATTCAGATTCAGATTCAGATTCAGAAGGGAAGATTCAACAAGATTCAGTAAGATTCTAAAGGGAATTCAAAGGAGAATTCCAGGGCAGGACGGCCCAGGAGCAGAAGGCTCCCAAGGGCAGGACATTCTCGCAGCGCGCCTCCTGACCATCCTGAGACTCAGCCCGGACAACCACGGAACGGCCAGTGTGTCCGAGTGCCAGAACTTTCCTTTGTTCTAAGAGTCTAGAGCGGAGGTTGCCAGAGAGTAACCAGCAGCAGGCCTCATGAACAGGTCGGAACTGTGGAAAGCTGAATCACTATTCAGAACTAGCTCTTCATCAGGAACGAACTGGTCCTCTTCCTGACTTGCTGGGACCCACAATCATCTTTTCTCCTGTGCACAAACTTTGCTAGTTAAAGCCAACAATGAGCAACAGCAGCGCACCGTCGCAAGCCGCACAGCACAGCCTGGCACGGAGCCAGAGAGCGCGGATTGGACAGCAACAGCCTGCAACTGTTTCTTTGTGCCCGCAGGAGATCTGAATCCCCAAAGATTGGATGAGTATTCAACTTCAATGCATTACAGCTCGAGAATTCAATTGTTATCCAAACCAGTTGATATCAATTTAATTCCTAAGAGTTATGTACTTGTTTTGAGTATCTAATGTAGAAGTTGTAACCAAGTTCACTTTACGAAACGGTCTTAATGAATGATATACTGAACGTATGTCCTCTTGATATGTGTAACACTTTGTAACTGATTGAATATATATCTTTTGTATTCTGATAACCCTCTCGATAAGATCTGTTAGTTTTTCATGCATATTCTATGTATTAATAAATGTATCCTCGTGTATTAGTACCTGTGTGTGCGCGTTGTTTGAGTTATGTCGCATGGTTGGATTCTAAAGCCATCAAAAGAATCAACTTTGTGATTTACTGCTACAATTAATAATTGTCTCAGTAAATGCCCAAACCTTACAGAACTGGTGCCTTCAGAGAGCCACTTTTCTTACATATTTGGCGTCCCTGAACCGGCTTAATCTACATTATTTGGCGTCCCTGAACCAGTTTTATCTACACTGCTTAGCTTCCGAGATCAGACGAGATCGGGCGTGTTCAGGGTGGTGTGGCCATAAGCGAAAGCCCCGGCGCCTGACTCGCTACTTGAAGCTGTGTGTGGCGGGGGTTCCGTGCCCCCCGAGCGGGACTGAAGGATCGTTCGTGTGCCACTCTTTGGAAAGGAGCTGCTTTCCAAATCGCATTGCGTGCCTGGATGTTGGCGAATGCGCTCCCTTGTGTTGGCACGTCCCGCACTGGAGGAGGACAAACAATCTGCACGGAGGAGCACCAGGCAAGTCTTCACCAGACAAAAACCTCCAGTGCACAGCACTCTGGAAACATTTCGGGGCTTTCGCGTGTTTATTTCAGCACGTAAAGCGCACCGGTCCAACACGTCGGCCGGGCGCGCGGCGCCTCCGCCCTCTTGTGGCCTTGCGGCGTCAGAGCAAGAGGCTCCTTCTCGCTGCCCTTCCGCTGTGTTGCAGGGCCCCGAGAGGGAACCCGGAGCGCGCACTTTGTGGGGGGCGGGGGACCGCGTTCGCGCTCTGCCCCCGGTCTCTTGCGTGAGTACTAAATCTCACGGACAGGGGGGCCTCGTCATTGATTGTTACAGGTGAGACGGGGATTAGGAGGAGACCCCGACTGATGGGTAAAGGGGAGCACTAACACCAGAGGGACACCCCCGGCGTCTCTTTTTGAGAGACGCCCTGGGGTTTCCTAATGGCCAAGGAGGGTCGGGACCTCGGTTTGACGCCTCCCCCGAAGGACGGCGCCTGTTTGTGCAGCAGAGTGTCGCCATCAGGAGGCTGGGGCGTAAGAGAGCCACACAGCCCGCAGGGTGAGCGCTCCCTACTGGTCCCAGTCACACCTCTTGCAGGAGCAGCAGCAACCGGAGCTTTTCCGGGGTGGAATCTCCCATCCGGGTGCCGGCCAGGCTCACACCTGCTGGGCTGCCCCGGGGGTGAGCCCAGTCGAGAGTCGCAGGGCCAGATCTAGTCACCGGGGAGAAACGATACAAGTGAAGGATTGCTCGGCTCTCGGCACTTGAAAAGACCGACAAATGTCTCGTTCCCGCCGGAGCTGAATGTACCCGCATGTGTGGTGTCGTCTTCTTCCCCCGCCCCGCTGTGTTTGCTGTATTGTCTCTGAAGCCGGCCCCCCCGAGACGAGACGAGACGGGCTGTTCCTGTGCCCCAATTAACACTTTACAGGTGCCATTCCCCGGCATTGTGGCCATTGTCGGTGCTCACACGCGATAAGATAAGGCGGAGGAGAGCGGGGCATGCCCAGCGGCAGACATTCAAGGAGGGGGCAGTGCGAGGTGAGGTGAGGTGCGACACGCCGGAGCCCCGACGCAGCTAATGCGGAGCACTTGTTGGACTGGCATCGAAAGGACGTGTGCGCACGGAGCGAGCCTTCCCTGCGGCGGAGCGTGGGAACTTTCTCCCCCCCTCCCGCTGCAGGAGTTGTGTGCACTGCAGCGGTGCCGAGAGAAAAGCACAGAAGGCAGCAGGCTCTGGAGAGCAGGTAAGAGACGGAGCCTTGTGGGCAGGCGAGCAGGCCCATTTTTTGGAAAATTGCTGAAAAGGTTTGTTCGGTGTGTGGCAGGCGCACGTCGCGAGCTTGCGTGGCGATCTGCCGGTCTGGAGTTATGCAAATGAGGCCGAATTGCATCCCGGGACATGCTGCGAATACGCAACGGCGACTGCAGATGTGTAGGAAACGGCGCGCTCGTTTTCTCGTTTTGCCCACACTTTTGAGTGTTAGTGTGGCGTGTGAGTGTGTGAAAGAGTGGGCCCAGCAGGAGGCGGTGGCGTGCGGGGCGAGGAGGTGGCCTAGGCTGCGCGATTTGTGCTGTGGGTGCGGGCCGCTTGCAGGGGCCTGTTTAACTCATACTTACCTGGCAGGGGAGATACCTTGATCAAGAAGGAGGTTCACCCAGGGCGAGGCTCGGCCATTGCACTCCGGCTGTGCTGACCCCTGCGAATTCCCCAAATGTGGGAATCTCGACTGCATAATTTCTGGTAGTGGGGGACTGCGTTCGCGCTCTCCCCTGATGTGCTTGGTCCAAAATCAGATACGGGAGGGTTAGGACACCACGAGCTGCGTGGCTGCGGAAGGATCCCGGTTCGACAGGAGTGGACGCCGCTGCTGGTTCTCGCTGGCTTTTAGTTAGGGGTCCGGAGAAGCATCTCAAGCTAGTTCCACTACTCCTTCCGGACGTTCATTCCCTTTTCAAAGTCAGTCGTTTTGCTGTAGTCTGCGTTCTTTAGGCTGATTATCGAGGTTAGCCTTTATTTGGTCATGGGGGGCCTCGGTACTGTATGCTGAGTCTAAAGACAGTTTCACCCGTTTTCTGATTGCTCGGTTCTGTACCAGTGCAGACATGTCAAACAGTGAATTGCTGTACCTCTATTGTATCCGTGCTCAATGAATGAAATCGGTAACAAATGAATATATGTCTAGTTATACGAAAAACGAGTGGTTTATCGACTCATCTTCATTTGCAGATTTAGAGGCAGCTTCGATATTCGTTTTACAGACGGGTTTTTTTTTTTGAATATGGGTCACACACATGCCACAGCAACAAAACATCTCTAGAGATGAGGCTATAGATCACCTTTCCATCCTGCAGGTTTTCCTCCCAAAGCCTACGGCACCAACGGCGACCCCTGCTGGCCGGGAGAGCAAAAGCTTACAGCACCTGGTATTCCCAGGCAGTCTCCCATCCAAATACTAACCAGGCCCAACGCTGCTTAGCTTCCAAGATCAGATGAGATCGGGCGTGTTCAGGGTGGTGTGGCCGTAAGCGAAAGCCCCGGCGCCTGACTCGCTACTTGAAGCTGTGTGTGGCGGGGGTTCCGTGCCCCCCGAGCGGGACTGAAGGATCGTTCGTGTGCCACTCTTTGGAAAGGAGCTGCTTTCCAAATCGCATTGCGTGCCTGGATGTTGGCGAATGCGCTCCCTTGTGTTGGCACGTCCCGCACTGGAGGAGGACAAACAATCTGCACGGAGGAGCACCAGGCAAGTCTTCACCAGACAAAAACCTCCAGTGCACAGCACTCTGGAAACATTTCGGGGCTTTCGCGTGTTTATTTCAGCACGTAAAGCGCACCGGTCCAACACGTCGGCCGGGCGCGCGGCGCCTCCACCCTTTTGTGGCCTTGCGGCGTCAGAGCAAGAGGCTCCTTCTCGCTGCCCTTCCGCTGTGTTGCAGGGCCCCGAGAGGGAACCCGGAGCGCGCACTTTGTGGGGGGCGGGGGACCGCGTTCGCGCTCTGCCCCCGGTCTCTTGCGCGAGTACTAAATCTCACGGACAGGGGGGCCTCGTCATTGATTGTTACAGGTGAGACGGGGATTAGGAGGAGACCCCGACTGATGGGTAAAGGGGAGCACTAACACCAGAGGGACACCCCCGGCGTCTCTTTTTGAGAGACGCCCTGGGGTAGTCTAATGGCCAAGGAGGGTCGGGACCTCGGTTTGACGCCTCCCCCGAAGGACGGCGCCTGTTTGTGCAGCAGAGTGTCGCCATCAGGAGGCTGGGGCGTAAGAGAGCCACACAGCCCGCAGGGTGAGCGCTCCCTACTGGTCCCAGTCACACCTCTTGCAGGAGCAGCAGCAACCGGAGCTTTTCCGGGGTGGAATCTCCCATCCGGGTGCCGGCCAGGCTCACACCTGCTGGGCTGCCCCGGGGGTGAGCCCAGTCGAGAGTCGCAGGGCCAGATCTAGTCACCGGGGAGAAACGATACAAGTGAAGGATTGCTCGGCTCTCGGCACTTGAAAAGACCGACAAATGTCTCGTTCCCGCCGGAGCTGAATGTACCCGCATGTGTGGTGTCGTCTTCTTCCCCCGCCCCGCTGTGTTTGCTGTATTGTCTCTGAAGCCGGCCCCCCCGAGACGAGACGGGCTGTTCCTGTGCCCCAATTAACACTTTACAGGTGCCATTCCCCGGCATTGTGGCCATTGTCGGTGCTCACACGCGATAAGATAAGGCGGAGGAGAGCGGGGCATGCCCAGCGGCAGACATTCAAGGAGGGGGCAGTGCGAGGTGAGGTGAGGTGCGACACGCCGGAGCCCCGACGCAGCTAATGCGGAGCACTTGTTGGACTGGCATCGAAAGGACGTGTGCGCACGGAGCGAGCCTTCCCTGCGGCGGAGCGTGGGAACTTTCTCCCCCCCTCCCGCTGCAGGAGTTGTGTGCACTGCAGCGGTGCCGAGAGAAAAGCACAGAAGGCAGCAGGCTCTGGAGAGCAGGTAAGAGACGGAGCCTTGTGGGCAGGCGAGCAGGCCCGTTTTTTGGAAATTGCTGAAAAGGTTTGTTCGGTGTGTGGCAGGCGCACGTCGCGAGCTTGCGTGGCGATCTGCCGGTCTGGAGTTATGCAAATGAGGCCGAATTGCATCCCGGGACATGCTGCGAATGCGCAACGGCGACTGCAGATGTGTAGGAAACGGCGCGCTCGTTTTCTCGTTTTGCCCACACTTTTGAGTGTTAGTGTGGCGTGTGAGTGTGTGAAAGAGTGGGCCCAGCAGGAGGCGGTGGCGTGCGGGGCGAGGAGGTGGCCTAGGCTGCGCGATTTGTGCTGTGGGTGCGGGCCGCTTGCAGGGGCCTGTTTAACTCATACTTACCTGGCAGGGGAGATACTTTGATCAAGAAGGAGGTTCACCCAGGGCGAGGCTTGGCCATTGCACTCCGGCTGTGCTGACCCCTGCGAATTCCCCAAATGTGGGAATCTCGACTGCATAATTTCTGGTAGTGGGGGACTGCGTTCGCGCTCTCCCCTGATGTGCTTGGTCCAAAATCGGATACGGGAGGGTTAGGACACCACGAGCTGCGTGGCTGCGGAAGGATCCCGGTTCGACAGGAGTGGACGCCGCTGCTGGTTCTCGCTGGCTTTTAGTTAGGGGTCCGGAGAAGCATCTCAAGCTAGTTCCACTACTCCTTCCGGACGTTCATTCCCTTTTCAAAGTCAGTCGTTTTGCTGTAGTCTGCGTTCTTTAGGCTGATTATCGAGGTTAGCCTTTATTTGGTCATGGGGGGCCTCGGTACTGTATGCTGAGTCTAAAGACAGTTTCACCCGTTTTCTGATTGCTCGGTTCTGTACCAGTGCAGACATGTCAAACAGTGAATGGCTGTACCTCTATTGTATCCGTGCTCAATGAATGAAATCGGTAACAAATGAATATATGTCTAGTTATACGAAAAACGAGTGGTTTATCGACTCATCTTCATTTGCAGATTTAGAAGCAGCTTCGATATTCGTTTTACAGACGGGTTTTTTTTTTTGAATATGGGTCACACACATGCCACAGCAACAAAACATCTCTAGAGATGAGGCTATAGATCACCTTTCCATCCTGCAGGTTTTCCTCTCAAAGCCTACGGCACCAACGGCGACCCCTGCTGGCCGGGAGAGCAAAAGCTTACAGCACCTGGTATTCCCAGGCAGTCTCCCATCCAAGTACTAACCAGGCCCAACGCTGCTTAGCTTCCGAGATCAGACGAGATCGGGCGTGTTCAGGGTGGTGTGGCCTTAAGCAAAAGCCCCGGCGCCTGACTCGCTACTTGAAGCTGTGTGTGGCGGGGGTTCCGTGCCCCCCGAGCGGGACTGAAGGATCGTTCGTGTGCCACTCTTTGGAAAGGAGCTGCTTTCCAAATCGCATTGCGTGCCTGGATGTTGGCGAATGCGCTCCCTTGTGTTGGCACGTCCCGCACTGGAGGAGGACAAACAATCTGCACGGAGGAGCACCAGGCAAGTCTTCACCAGACAAAAACCTCCAGTGCACAGCACTCTGGAAACATTTCGGGGCTTTCGCGTGTTTATTTCAGCACGTAAAGCGCACCGGTCCAACACGTCGGCCGGGCGCGCGGCGCCTCCGCCCTCTTGTGGCCTTGCGGCGTCAGAGCAAGAGGCTCCTTCTCACTGCCCTTCCGCTGTGTTGCAGGGCCCCGAGAGGGAACCCGGAGCGCGCACTTTGTGGGGGGCGGGGGACCGCGTTCGCGCTCTGCCCCCGGTCTCTTGCGCGAGTACTAAATCTCACGGACAGGGGGGCCTCGTCATTGATTGTTACAGGTGAGACGGGGATTAGGAGGAGACCCCGACTGATGGGTAAAGGGGAGCACTAACACCAGAGGGACACCCCCGGCGTCTCTTTTTGAGAGACGCCCTGGGGTTTCCTAATGGCCAAGGAGGGTCGGGACCTCGGTTTGACGCCTCCCCCGAAGGACGGCGCCTGTTTGTGCAGCAGAGTGTCGCCATCAGGAGGCTGGGGCGTAAGAGAGCCACACAGCCCGCAGGGTGAGCGCTCCCTACTGGTCCCAGTCACACCTCTTGCAGGAGCAGCAGCAACCGGAGCTTTTCCGGGGTGGAATCTCCCATCCGGGTGCCGGCCAGGCTCACACCTGCTGGGCTGCCCCGGGGGTGAGCCCAGTCGAGAGTCGCAGGGCCAGATCTAGTCACCGGGGAGAAACGATACAAGTGAAGGATTGCTCGGCTCTCGGCACTTGAAAAGACCGACAAATGTCTCGTTCCCGCCGGAGCTGAATGTACCCGCATGTGTGGTGTCGTCTTCTTCCCCCGCCCCGCTGTGTTTGCTGTATTGTCTCTGAAGCCGGCCCCCCCGAGACGAGACGGGCTGTTCCTGTGCCCCAATTAACACTTTACAGGTGCCATTCCCCGGCATTGTGGCCATTGTCGGTGCTCACACGCGATAAGATAAGGCGGAGGAGAGCGGGGCATGCCTAGCGGCAGACATTCAAGGAGGGGGCAGGGCGAGGTGAGGTGAGGTGCGACACGCCGGAGCCCCGACGCAGCTAATGCGGAGCACTTGTTGGACTGGCATCGAAAGGACGTGTGCGTACGGAGCGAGCCTTCCCTGCGGCGGAGCGCGGGAACTTTCTCCCCCCCTCCCGCTGCAGGAGTTGTGTGCGCTGCAGCGGTGCCGAGAGAAAAGCACAGAAGGCAGCAGGCTCTGGAGAGCAGGTAAGAGACGGAGCCTTGTGGGCAGGCGAGCAGGCCCGTTTTTTGGAAATTGCTGAAAAGGTTTGTTCGGTGTGTGGCAGGCGCACGTCGCGAGCTTGCGTGGCGATCTGCCGGTCTGGAGTTATGCAAATGAGGCCGAATTGCATCCCGGGACATGCTGCGAATGCGCAACGGCGACTGCAGATGTGTAGGAAACGGCGCGCTCGTTTTCTCGTTTTGCCCACACTTTTGAGTGTTAGTGTGGCGTGTGAGTGTGTGAAAGAGTGGGCCCAGCAGGAGGCGGTGGCGTGCGGGGCGAGGAGGTGGCCTAGGCTGCACGATTTGTGCTGTGGGTGCGGGCCGCTTGCAGGGGCCTGTTTAACTCATACTTACCTGGCAGGGGAGATACCTTGATCAAGAAGGAGGTTCACCCAGGGCGAGGCTCGGCCATTGCACTCCGGCTGTGTTGACCCCTGCGAATTCCCCAAATGTGGGAATCTCGACTGCATAATTTCTGGTAGTGGGGGACTGCGTTCGCGCTCTCCCCTGATGTGCTTGGTCCAAAATCAGATACGGGAGGGTTAGGACACCACGAGCTGCGTGGCTGCGGAAGGATCCCGGTTCGACAGGAGTGGACGCCGCTGCTGGTTCTCGCTGGCTTTTAGTTAGGGGTCCGGAGAAGCATCTCAAGCTAGTTCCACTACTCCTTCCGGACGTTCATTCCCTTTTCAAAGTCAGTCGTTTTGCTGTAGTCTGCGTTCTTTAGGCTGATTATCGAGGTTAGCCTTTATTTGGTCATGGGGGGCCTCGGTACTGTATGCTGAGTCTAAAGACAGTTTCACCCGTTTTCTGATTGCTCGGTTCTGTACCAGTGCAGACATGTCAAACAGTGAATGGCTGTACCTCTACTGTATCCGTGCTCAATGAATGAAATCGGTAACAAATGAATATATGTCTAGTTATACAAAAAACGAGTGGTTTATCGACTCATCTTCATTTGCAGATTTAGAGGCAGCTTCGATATTCGTTTTACAGACGGGTTTTTTTTTTTGAATATGGGTCACACACATGCCACAGCAACAAAACATCTCTAGAGATGAGGCTATAGATCACCTTTCCATCCTGCAGGTTTTCCTCCCAAAGCCTACGGCACCAACGGCGACCCCTGCTGGCCGGGAGAGCAAAAGCTTACAGCACCTGGTATTCCCAGGCAGTCTCCCATCCAAGTACTAACCAGGCCTGACGCTGCTTAGCTTCCGAGATCAGAAGAGATCGGGCGTGTTCAGGGTGGTGTGGCCGTAAGCGAAAGCCCCAGCGCCTGACTCGCTACTTGAAGCTGTGTGTGGCGGGGGTTCCGTGCCCCCCGAGCGGGACTGAAGGATCGTTCGTGTGCCACTCTTTGGAAAGGAGCTGCTTTCCAAATCGCATTGCGTGCCTGGATGTTGGCGAATGCGCTCCCTTGTGTTGGCACGTCCCGCACTGGAGGAGGACAAACAATCTGCACGGAGGAGCACCAGGCAAGTCTTCAGTGCACAGCACTCTGGAAACATTTCGGGGCTGTCGCGTGTTTATTTCAGCACGTAAAGCGCACCGGTCCAACACTTCGGCCGGGCGCGCGGCGCCTCCGCCCTCTTGCTGCCCCTGCAGCTGCTTCACTTTTCCCTTTAGTTGCCATCGATTTTTTTGTAGTGCTATACATATACGATTGAGGTATCTTAGAGTTCTCCTTCGATGACCCAGCACTCTCTTTTCTTTTCCCAGTGTTACTCATATCGGACTTTTTAAACCTAAAAAAAAAATCGTTTTTTTTTCTTTCAATTATAACTGAAGTTTAAACAACTAGTGTTAAGTCCTTATTTTTCTGTAGTCAAAAAAAGCAAAAATTAACATTCAGGTCATGAAAAACTCAAAAAAACTCCCCAACCACTAAACTTTACCTCCCACCTGAGCGCCATCTTGAACGCCCCTACCACCAGAGAATGCTCACGATTTCGGAAGCTGTCTCCGGGACGTGCTGATTCCACACATCCTGAATAAATCATGTTATTGTTATTTGCTGTAGCTAGACGTTCAAATGAGTTTCATGGCCAGATGGACTGTTTCCTCCAGCGGTATAATATTGCAGTGAGACAGCACGATGCCTGCAAGACTATGTCACGCTAAACGCCACAGATTGTGTTTGTCCGTTCGTGTCAGTCGTCCCGCAGCCACGGGAAGTGGGACACAAACATGCTGCAATGCTTTCAAGACGTTAGGATTTGTTTGTGCAACATCCAAGAGGAGTACTTGTGGCTTGAATGTGAACTGTACGTGCCCGCCCCCTTTCCTCTGTAGTGCATGAGTTCCTCCCGGCATGCCCTTCGTCATTGTTCTGTCATCTTGTATTTAAAGGGTTGTATTTCTGCTGCTGAAAATAAGCAACGGTTTTCTCACAACGCCCTTTGTTCCCAACGGAGCCCTTGTCTGCCATGAAATTCTTCAAAACCTCAAGCTAGAAGAAGAAGAAGACGACAAATATGAAGCGTTATAGCAACGACATGCCATGACACGATCGATAACGATTTCCATAGGATCCCCGCGGTTGCCTGGCAACCGTCAGCTTTGCGCAGTGGCAGTATCGTAGCCTGTGAGGGTTAGCCGAGGCGTGATTATTGCTAGTTGAAAACTTTTCCCAATACCCCGCTTCCGCCGGTTTGCAATACAATCGGCGAAAGCAATTTTTGACAGTCTCGTCAGAGACTGAGCAAGGTGTTTAAAGACAGATTTGGTCACGGTGATATCATGGTAGAAAGAAACGAACTTGTTACGTGTCAACTGAAACGCTCTTTCAGCTTTATGCAGAGAACAGCGTCTGTCGAGATTACTTTTGTGTCAGCGCGAAACGCCGTGTGCTTGTCAGTATGATTTCATATTGCTCGTAGCGGCGCCTGGCTTTTGTCTGTCAAACGTTAGGTTGCGCTTCTTCATGCTGCATCGTCGGCATGAGTGGAGCATTTTAAACGTCTGTACTTACTGCGCCCCATAAGAAATGGTTTGTCCCCATTCAAAAGAGATTGTGCGATGTCCTGCAGCGTTCGCAAAGCAAACCTTTGACAGTTTGAAAAGAGGAATTTATTCTGCTTCCTGTGCGTGCAGTAGTTACAAAGTTGAACGTCTTTACACGATCTGCTGCAGTTTTCAGTGGGTGGGCTTTGTCAAATGGCTTGGAAAAACGCACTGTGTTTCGGCTCGGGAAACATCATGAGCAGTGTCCTGCATGTTTTCTGTGTATAGCTGTCTTTTAACGCATACAGAATTCATTCGAAATCATTGATTTCTCCAATTAACAAGGGTCTCTTTTTGAACCTGCCAGAAGCATTCTTTCAATGTAACAGATTTACTCCGGGGAAGGGCAGCATGACATTGAGAGTAGCTCAAGCTTTCAGCACCTTTATCTGACTGCATGTATGCAGACACTGCTCAGAATCCCCTGTAAGATTCTCCTTCAATTCCGTTTTGCAGTGCTTTAGCTCTTTCAAAAGGCTTCGCTTTGCTAGTCACAATCCAAGGCTCATGACAGCATTTGAAAACATTCGTAACTGCGTTGGCCGGGAATCGAACCTGGGTTAACTGCTTTGAAGGCAGCTATGCGCAACACTGGCTCGCTCCAGAATAAATCTCACGTCGAGGGCATATTTTTTTCCATTTTACCGTGAGTCGGGCTCAGCTGCACAGAGGAGAGAGCAGAGCAATGAGGTCACGGGGACAGGGGAGTCACACGCTGGCGGTTTGAATACGCGGAAGATCACTGAGGGATCCACAGTATATGGACCCTCCGTGCGCCATCAGTCCGCACTCCGGACTCTGAATCCTGCCATCCGAGTTAAGATCTCGGCGGAACCTGAGGCGCAGTTCCTTCTTAAAACGTAATCTGGTGAGCATTTCTAGAATCGTACTTGTATAGATGCAGCCTTTAATGTGTTGCTAGGTTAAAATTGATGACTTCTTGTATTTCAGTAGGCAACTGCCCTCTTGATTTCGGATTTAATTTCTTTATTACAGGGGCGCTTTTATGAAGACAGAGTCATGTTCAGGTACTTTGCTTGATGGAGGAAGCTCATTTCGGACTCTGTGATCTGCTCACCTGGAAAGGTCTGCTATACTACTACAAGAGAGAAGTAGAGTCTGGAAGAAGGGACAATTTTATGATGCTTTGGAAGATAATGTTTTTTTTTTCTTATACTGAAAATGAAAGGTAGTTGTTTCTATATGGACTCAGTCTTTGGAATTTGTATATATATATTTCAGTGATCCCTCAGCCATTCCTTCTGTATTGTAATTCAATTTCTCTTTTAAAATTCCTTCCCCACTTCTAGGACCTGCAGTTGCTGAACTCCACAATGGCTTCTATTGGAAAGTCTGTGACTGAGACCAAGTGTTCACTTTTTTATGAAACCATTATTTATTTAGGAGCAATGAGCAATTCTTATATAAATGCAATAAAATCATTATGCTCAAACTATGAGAGAGAAAATTAAGGATAATTTAAGAAATCAGTCTTAGCTTGTTTCTATACACAGATGGTATTATTTATTTTCAAAGGAAACCCACGAGGATTCCCCTGGTGTGCAAGATGTGCCTGAATACTCTTGATCAGCTTCCTGCTCACTTGAAGAGGGCGTGTATGAAGCACGCCACGGCAGAAAACATCAGGATGGCCTCTCAACAGGCGAGGGAGGACATGATGAATCACCTGAAGAACGGGGTCATCGTGGATTACCACAGAATAGAGATCGTGTCTGGTGAGGCAAACAGGATAGTGGTTGTAAGACTGCTAGAGTCCTTGGGCCTTTTTGTACATGGGAAGCCTGAAGACACATTGGCAAGGTGAGATATTTTTAATCTGTAAGGCTTCTGTAGTTTCTTTTTGAAATCATTGTTACAACATATTATGTAAAAGCATGTTGAAAAGAATCTACCTGCATTCCAGCGGCCCTGAGCAAGAGGCCGCAGTCCAGGAGGAAGAGATGCCAGAGGCTGCTCTAGAAACTGAAACAGAAGCGGATAAGGAAGGGGAAGATGTGAGCTCTGAAGAACTCTATCAGCAGTAAGACTTTTTATTTTTCAGATGTATCTATTTTTTACTAAAATTCTAATTTGTCTTATAGGTATAAAATGTTTAAACCGGTGTTTTATATCCTTACAGGCCCTGAGTAGTTAAAAAGTATCAGCAGGCCGGAAGAGAGTGGCCCAAGCTGGACTCTATAGAAAGCACTCCCTGGATGCTCCTCTCCTGATTGGATTCAAACAGTACCTTACCAAGGATCTGGGAGTGGCAAATTATTCTCAGGAGGTATTTATTTTTTAAAGGCATTTAAAATTAAGCAATGGTATCTTCATTGTAAATGTTTTTATTTCTTAGCTTAAAATTCACCCATGTGAAATGATGTCAGCCATAAACATCATGACTCTATATTTCCTACCTGAATCTATTCTACTTAAATTATTACATTATACACAATTTGAGTTCATTTTAAAAAGTAAAAGGTAATGAAAGGAATGCATTTTCATAAGAAAGATAATACCGATATGCATGTGATAATCTTCCTTATATCATGTAGTGCATCATTTGGACACTTTGTGGGCTTCAAATACAAAGAAAATCATGTTCTATGGTACAAGATAAATACAAAACTTAAGCTTTTATTTTAATTAGATTTCTTTATAAAGCATAAGCAATCATTTATTACATCGCTTCTTGAATTAAATCTTTTGACAAGAGGTAAGACTTCTGTTACATTTAAACCCATGTTTAGCTGTGTTTTTTAGATTTAACTGAACCAATTTCTGTGTGTGATAATGTCCTTGAATTCTGACAACATCACACTAAATTACATGATATAAAACAGCTAATGTTTCTAGAGATAAAGTTTCTGAGATGCTTCTAATTACTTTTTATTACCAGGGACAGTTTAATTCACCTTGTACAGTACTGTAAGACCAAGATGCTTTTTTTAAAAGTTATTTAACATTTTATAGAACTTTGTCTACTATGGCAACATGATGTGCTTGGTGAAACTTGGAAAAATACTGCTTGGCCACTTATCTTAAGATAAAGATAGGATAAAGGTTTATCTTTTGCACCTACCTGACCCCCAGGGAAGGCCAATGCTTTCTAAGTTGATGGTTCCCTACAGTAGACTGTACTTTAATTTCAAAGGTAATGTATATTGACCCAAATCAGTTTTGGAATCCAATCTACTGACGAGATGGAGCACATCCTTTTTTCAGGATTTTAGCATCATACGTTTGGTATATTTAGTCCCTAATGCTGAAAGAAATGATCATAGAACATTTGGACACTTTGTGGGCTTGAAATACAAAGCAAATCATGTTCTATGGTACAAGATAAATACAAAACTTAAGCTTTTATTTTAATTAGATTTGTTTATAAAGCATAAGCAATCATTTATTACATTAATATATGTAAAAATAACATTTTAGCATCATACGTTTAGTATATTTAGTCCCTAATGCTGAAAGAAATGATCATAGAACATGACATCTAACCTTACCTGCGGTGTTTTTAATCCCTATTGCTCAATGCACGGTGAAAGCATTCCATACATGTGTCTGACAATGAGGAATGGGCCCCTGAGACAGTCATTTGCCTGTTTCACAAATGATCGTATTTTACTAGAGATTCTGCTTGGGATTCAGATGTGCATTCGGACAGCAATCCCTTTCAAGAAATGATATGTTCTGGATGAGGTCAAAGGTGCTGGAACACTGTATCTAGGATGTGTTTGCAGAGACTGTGTGTCTCCTGCTTCAACGCAGTGATAAACAGATGTGCTCCTTTAATTTATTGGTACATGCCCAGGGCAGTAAGCAGTCTGAGGATTTATTTCCAGATGGCATAGAGCAGTGAAGCAGTGAAGTAGTGCAAAACACTGGATCATTATATTATTAGAATCTATTCTACTTAAATTATTACATTATACTCAATTTGAGTTCATTTTAAAAAGTAAAAGGTAATGAAAGGAATGCATTTTCATAAGAAAGATAATACCGATATGCATGTGATAATCTTCCTTATATCATGTAGTGCGTCATTTGGACACTTTGTGGGCTTGAAATACAAAGAAAATCATGTTCTATGGTACAAGATAAATACAAAACTTAAGCTTTTATTTTAATTAGATTTGTTTCTAAAGCATAAGCAATCATTTATTACATTAATATATGTGAAAATAACATTTTAGCATCATATGTTTAGTATATTTAGTCCCTAATGCCGAAAGAAATGATCATTTGTTTAACAGGGTCTGTCTCAAAGGATGCAGTACTCCTGAAGGGTCTCAAACCCTACATTTCGGATGCCTAGCTGTATCCCTCACATGTGGCACCTCAGAATGACTTCTAACCTTACCTGTGGTGTATTCAGTCCCTATTGCTCAATGCACGGTGTACATACTGCATACATGTGTCTTGAGAATGAGGAATGGGCCCCTGAGACAGTCATTTGCCTGTTTCACAAACAGGGACCTGGACCTAGACCTGGCCCGTACAGGGCTCAAACCCGCGACCTTGGCGTTATTAGCACCACGCTCTAACCAACTGAGCTAACCAGCCTCACGACAGTGCTCCTCTCTGTGCTGCAAAAAATCAAACTCAGGGAATTTCTTTTGTCCTCCTTTGAATAGAAAGCCGTGTAATCAGTGTACGGGCTTTCTCGTGCAGTTTCATGGTTCTTGTAACCCAAATCCTACACTGGCCTGAAGTGCCCCCCCATTTCACAGCATTTTTCAGCTGATTTAAAATGTACCTAAAGGAGAAGCATTATTGAAGACCATCAATTACCAAGAGCTTTTGTCAAAGGTTTTGGTGGTCATTTTGAATGACCACAGAGCGCTGTGACCTCGGTTTTACATCTCATCCAAAAGACAGCGCCCTTTTACAACACAGTATCTCCGTCACTATACTGGGGCATTGGGACCCGCACAGACCTCAGGGTGAGCGCCCCCCCGCCGGCACCATTAACACCGCTTCCAGCTGGAAGCTTTGTTTTTCCCTGTAGCTCATCCTCATCCAGGTACTGACCTGGCTCACACCTGCTTAGCTTCAGTGGGTTTTCAGTTGCGAGTTGCAAGGGGATGCAAGTGATGGAGCCGCTCGCTGCAAAAGCCACTGCATTGGCTGGGAATCGAACCCGAGCCTCCCGCGTGGCAGGCGAGAATTCTACCACTGAACCACCAATGCTCAGTGCCTGGACCTTCAAAAAAGACGCTTTTTTGGTGCTCTGTGCAAAACGCGTCGACATCTGCTTCCAGCTGCAAAATGCCATTTGCGGACGCTGAAGAACTTATTTCTAAGGCAGCGGGTACAAGCGATTGGGCGTTTTAAAACCACCAGGAACAGCAAAGAGGCGCGCTTCTTTGCTTGTGCCGAAACACACCGACTGAAAGCGGACAACGTAGTCGGCAGGATTGGAACCTGTGCGGGGAGACCCCAATGGATTTCTAGTCCATTGCCTTAACCACTCAGCCACGACTACAGCAAGCCCCACTGCCGCTGCGTTCTTGCTACAATCTTACCTGGATCGCGAGGCGCCGGCGGAAGCCTATTTCAAAGTCGTTCTCCGTTTCAAAAAAACATTTCCAAAATACAAGCCTTGCAGACAGACACGCCTCAGAGGACTTAAGGGTGGCTTCATGTCGGAATGATAAAGTCTCCCCGTCCGGACATGAAAAGGCCACTTTGTTACACACAAAAAAAGAATCAACAACAGAGAAATGCCCACAAGCATTTGAAAAGCCGCACCACGTCGCACTTGAAATAGCTCTTACATTAGTGGTAGACACAGGAATCGCCTTTTTATTTACGCTCTTACCAACGCGATGGAAAGCAAAACAAAGCAAAGCAGAGCAAAACAAAACGAACAAACGAAAACCCTCACGTCCTGCACTTGCATATAACCCCGTTACGTGCCCAAGCGGTATTGTACGTCATCCTAGCACTGCACCCCGGGTCGTACGGTATATGGGAACGAGCACACGCCACGAATCGTCTTGAATCACTCCCTACAGCTGTAAGGCGCCTTGAAGCGTGCACCCCCAACATTCTTCTTTGCGCATCTGTGAAAGGTAAACTCTTGAGCAAACTCTGAACCAGCTCTAAGGAAACTAATCCGATTAGACGTTACTTTGACTCATCTTCTTACGCTCAGTGCCGGATTGCTCAAACTCCAGCTAGGGTTAGGGTTAGCATTCCCACGCTACTTAGACACTTTGTTTACGCTCAGTGCTGGATTTTGGGAACTTCAGGACGAGTGGGAATTTTCTCCTATCTGTCCATTCTGTTTTGTTTTGGAGACTCTTGGCTGCCTATGTTGTTCAGTGCACCGTGAAGGAAACATTTTCCAAAACTGTGTCAGCTCAAAAGTTGTAAGAAAACCTCTCCAGGTGCTTTAACTCTCTTCATTTTTGTCATTTAATGTGACACTCGATGTATAACTGGAGCCTCACATATGCAAATGGTGAGGCTCCAGTTCGACACCCAGTTCCACACGACTTTACAGTATATGACAAAAGCATGGCAGACTGTGCCGGACCAGCTGGTAACTTCCGCTTATTTTGACCATATTAAACATTGGAAATCTTCCCACTTGCATTTGTGACACTTGATTTTGGCTCCACCTAAGACACTCTTAAATCTTCAAACACTTTTCTCTTCTCCCGCAACACACTTGTCTGTCGGCACTATGTGGCAGCGTTGCATGACAACCCATCTCACCACGGAAAGGAACCTAACAGCTTTGGTAAGAGAGTAGAATTACCTGAAGAACTGCTTTCCATGGAAGCAGGACCAAGCGATGTAGCATTTTTATAGTACCAGGAAAGGAGAAGCGGCACTTCGCCTTTGCCGCACAGGCACAAGGTGACGTGCGGCAGACGCCGTAGTCGGCAGGATTCGAACCTGAGCGAGGAGTCCCCAATGGATTTCAAATCCATCGCCTTAACTACTCGGCCACGACTACAGCGAGCTCGCCGCCGCCGCATTCCTCCTATAATCTAACACGGAGTGCGAGGTGGCTGCGGAAACCTTTTTAAAGTCGCTCTCTGTTAAAAAAAAAACCTTTCACAAGATACATGCCGGCAGACAGACACGCCTCAGAGGGTTTAAGGCTGGCTTCACGTTCAAATGATAAAGTCTCCCCGTCCGGATGTCAAAATGCAACTTTGGCAGACAGAAAAAACATCAACAAACCACAAATGTGGACAAGGATTTTACAAGCTGCACCACACTGCACTTTCAAAAGCATTTATATTCGTGTTAGACGCAGGAATTGTCTTTGTTTTGCGCGCTTACGAACGCCATAGAAAACGAAACAAAACAAAAGCCCTCAGCTCCTGTACTTGATTATAACGCCGTTACGTGTCGAAGCAGGAATTTACGTCATCTTACCACTGCAACATGGGGAATAGAGGGAAATGAACACACGCTACGAATCGTCTCAATCACTCCCTAGAGTCGTAAGGCACATTGAAGGGTGCACCCCCATCATTAATCGTTGGGCCTCTGTAAAAGGAAAGCTGTTGAGCAGTCTTTGAAACAGCTCGGATGAAACACTTGATTGCTTCCATGTGCATCTGGAGCCCACTTCTTATTTTCACTTCACGCCGCCCAAAGCATTTCTAAAACAGGAGATTCACGTTTGGGAATGCGCCCTGCCCTACAAATAAAACAGGTCTACGGGTCTGAAACCTGCTCCACGGAAAACAGTTCTGTTGCGCTTTTGATCAAAGGGAGATTCTCTGTTCTTACTTTTTGATTACATAACACCCAAAGGGGCTTCTTTGGAGCTGGATTCCAACCAGCATCCTAAAGTTTCTTGGCGGTATCCTTTACAGTCCTCTGTTCGGTCGACAAGGAACAGAAGGGGGCAGCTTTCCTCACACATACAGTGCAATGTACTGTAGTGTTCCCCTTCATTGAATTCGCAGTTCTGCATCAGACCTCTAACTCGTTTCCTTAGCTTGGATTTAAGCCACGAAGCAGGCTTCTACTGTATAAACGTCTAGAGGAATCACAAACTATTTGAGAGGCCATCATCCCAGGGGGAACTGACAAAGTCTATCCCTAAACACCTAGCGCAGTCTCTCGAGAGACTGTCAAAAATCGCTTTCTCCATTTGTGCTGCAAGTAAGTGAAAACGCGGTCTCAACCCAGAGCCACTTGGCAGCAGCGGCACGTAAATACTGTTACTACCACTGCTCGATACCAACGTTAGCCTACTATACCATGTTCAGCCACCGCTAGAAAATGTAAGGCTCTAGTACTGGAGCAAACAAAAGGAGAGCCAACGTCAAACGTAGAGAGCGACGAGGATGGGATTCGAACCCATGCGTGCAGAGCACAATGGATTAGCAGTCCATCGCCTTAACCACTCGGCCACCTCGTCGATGAAACTGGGCTGTCCAGACATGGGTTGGCGCGCTCCAGATGATCTTTTTCTTTTTTTTCCCTCGTACTCAAGGGTCCTTTTCCTGTTCCACATGCGATTTCAACATTTTCCTTGGGAGATGTCAAGCCAGCAAGCCACTGCTGTGGTTCAGTGGCCATTGTGGAGTTCAGTGGCCCTGTTGTACACAGAAAGCACATTGAGCTCCTTGGACATGAAAAGTTCCAGATAAAAGCCATTTGTCATCCTTTCTCTTGGTGTCGATGTTGCTATTGTATGTAAAGGTGGCAACTTGCTCAGCGAGCAGGCGGAGCACACACCGAATGCAGATGTGTCTGAGTGGTGTGTCCAAGTGGCTGCAAAAGGACAACACTACCGGGGCGCCGTTGCTTAGTTGGTTAAAGCGCTTGTCTCTTAAACAGGAGATCCTGAGTCCGAATCCCAGTGGTGCCTTCTTTGTTCTGTCTTCTCAAACAGAACTGGTCCTTACAGACAACCGCCTACGGCTAGACTTAATTAAATGCAAGTATTCATTTCCTGTCTTTAACGCGACTTGTTTTTCTTAAAATGGATGGAACTTGCAAAACATGAAATACAAACATTGCTAATCAGCGCTAGCGGCTGGCAAAAAAAAAGAAGTCAGCAATGTTTTTTTTCTTTAACCTTAACCCTGCTAATGGAGAAGAGTTAAACGACCGAGTCTATGCAGCTTAAACGGTGCTCATGTCGGGTTCTTAGCTGAAAGGGTGGTAAATCACGCTCACCCCAGTCCTTAATCTTTTAAAAGGATACAATATTGAACCTAGTCGCCACATCACATACATCCTGTTCAACGATAAAAAAGTGACATCTATCCTCGATCCAGAGTAAATCCCACGATGAGGGCATATTTTTTTCCACTTTACCATGAGTCGGGCTCAGCTGCACAGAGGCGAGAGCAGAGCAATGAGGTCACAGGGACAGGGGAGTCACACGCTGGCGGTTTGAACACGCGGAAGATCACTGAGGGATCCACAGTATATGGACCCTCCGTGCGCCATCAGTCCACACTCCGGACTCTGAATCCTGCCATCCGAGTTAAGATCTCGGCGGAACCTGAGGCACAGTTCCTTCTTAAAACGTAATCTGGTGAGCATTTCTAGAATCGTACTTGTATAGATGCAGCCTTTAATGTGTTGCTGGGTTAAAATTGATGACTTCTTGAACTTCAGTAGGCAACTGCCCTCTTGATTTCGGATTTAATTTCTTTATTACAGGGGCGCTTTTATGAAGACAGAGTCATGTTCAGGTACTTTGCTTGATGGAGGAAGCATATTTCGGACTCTGTGATCTGCTCACCTGGAAAGGTCTGCTGTACTACTACAAGAGAGAAGTAGAGTCTGGAAGAATGGACAATTTTATGATGCTTTGGAAGATAATGTTTTTTTTTTCTTTGAAATCGAAATGAATCAGAATATCAGTGCAAAAGACAAACTCTTGGTTTGGTTTAAAGAGATATGGTTTTAAAACAGACAAAATGTAGAAAACAGGTGTTTCTCACTTTTGGAAAAGAATGGACCGGGGGTAATATTTTACTAGGTGCAGTGCTGATCTCACTGGGTTACAGTCCTGCAGTGTCACACCAGGGCCAGTGGCGCAATGGATAACGCGTCTGACTACGGCTCAGGAGATTGCAGGTTCGACTCCTGCCTGGCTCGGGTCATTTTTAAACGCATGGGGCTACTCCCTAAGTAGTCTGTGCTACTTACTGCATTGTAATCGTACCCAGTAAGAGATTTCCTTCATGTAAATGAACTGCACCTGACAGCTTTAGAAAAACACCTGGGCTCAGTACGGTGCTGAGAGCTCAGCGTTGCTGTTCTAATTAGCACGCACTGCATCGGCTATGAGCCCGAACCTTTCAATTATTCCGATCAGTAAGTCAACACGTAGTCCACATGAACGGTAGAAATATTCTCTTGTCTGTCTCTTGTTTGTATAGAACTGAATGTCCCTGACAATGTACTGTTAGTTTTAATTGAAGAACGGCATTTGTGTTCAAATATACCAGACAAGTTTATGTAACTGCTCATGCGACACTCAGTTGTAATTAGTCAAGAAATAAAGTCGAACAATAGCTGCGGGTTTGATTCTGAACGTATGAGATTGCAGCGCCTTTTACTTCCATTGACAAATGATAGAGATTCGAAGAGAGATCCTTCAGACCAGCAAGCAAACCCACGGCTATTTCGGTTTTCTATCTAGGCAACGTTGGTGTCTGCAATAGCATACATGAAAGCGTGATGCAATTTCTGTGGCTACATTTGTTGCACATCATGCACAGTAAGAGTGTTTCTAACACCAAATAAAAAGTCAACAATTAGCGATCACGCCTTCTCCTCAGTTAACCCACTGAAACCCTTGCTGTTAACAGTTCTTTACTGCGTGCTTTACCAGCACCTACATATCGTGTCGGTTCTTTCAGCTTTATTCATTAGGTTTTCAAAGGCATAAGTAGAGCACCAGAGGTGCGAACGCAAAATGTGTAGTTATCTGAAGAATTGATTTCCATGGCAGCGGGTCCAAGCGATTTCGCGTTGTTATAGTACCAGGAAAGGAAAAGCGGCACTTCGCCTCTGCCGCGCAGGCACAAGGCGACGTGCGGCAGACGCCGGAGTCGGCAGGTTTCGCACCTGCGCGGGGAAGCCCCAACGCATTTCGAGCCCATCGCCTTAACCACTCGAGCACGACAAATGCGAGCTCGCCGCCGCCGCATTCCTCCTATAATCAAACACGGACTGCGATTTGGCTGCGGAAACCTTTTTAAAGTTGCTCTCCGTTAAAAAAAATACCTTTCACAAGATTCGTGCCGGCAGACAGACACGCCTCAGAGGGTTTAAGGCTGGCTTCACGTTCAAATGATAAAGTCCCCCAGTCCGGATGTCAAAATGCAACTTTGGCAGACAGAAAAAACATCAACAAACCAAAAATGTGGACAAGGATTTTACAAGCTGCACCACACTGCACTTTCAAAAGCATTTACATTCGTGTTAGACGCAGGAATTGCCTTTGATTTGCGCGCTTACGAACGCCATGGAAAACGAAACAAAACTAAAGCCCTCAGCTCCTGCACTTGATTATAATGCCGTTACGTGTCGAAGCAGGAATTTACGTCATCCTACCACTGCAACACGGGGAATAGAGGGAAATGAGCACAAGCTACGAATTGTCTCTAATCAGTCCCTACAGTTGTAAGACGCCTGGAAGCGTGCACCCCCATCATTAATCTTTGCGCATCTGTGCAAGGTAAACTCTGGAGCAGTCTCTGAAACGGCTCAAAGGAAACACGTGATTGATTCCATATGCATCTGGGGTTCATTTCTTATTTACATTTAATTCAAGGGAAAGGCTTGGGTCAGTTTCAGACGGCCTCCAACAGCGAGATTCAAGCGCCCCACCTTCAGCCCAATCTGCGCCGCCAGAACGACAACGGCTCCTCTGCTCTCCGGGGTGCGGTTGTGACCCCGTAACCTAAAGTGTTGGTGGCAGACAAATGGAGACTAACAGGTGATGTCCTAGGACATGACTACATTGTGACACTCGGTGGGGATGGTGACCATTGCTTGGAAAAGAGTGCGAGGCCCCTTTAGAAAAACATTTTGTTAACAGGCATTCTGCCTCAGCCTAAACACCTATAGCTTGCAAAGCGCATGCTATTAGACAGGCACCTCTGCAAGACCTTAAGAGTCTCTTAAACTAGTGATAGTAAGGTGTTCCCAATGGGCGATGTTTGGCTTTCAAATCATCTCTCTGTGGAAGCGCCGAGATGCAGCTGTTTAAGGCTTAGAAGCAGCTGACTGTTTCACTACCTAGCTGATTACTGTCAGTCAGGGAGCTCAGAGGTGAAAAGCCTGTCTGAGAGACAATTCGCCGTCGATGAGTTCAATATGTTCCGTACCAGCTCGGCGCAACTGAGATCGTCTTGGTAGCCGTGTAGCTCAGATGAGTGAGAGCGTGTGTGTGTGTACCACCGTGATTGGATGCCGGTCCTTCTCAGGTCACAGTAAACCTTCTGCTGCCTAACTTCCCTAATTTTGGGGATCCCTTTGAAAAAGCAAAGGAAAAAAAACTGGCTCTTCATCAGTATGATCGACCTCACCCAGTGTGGCGCAGTGGCCTAATGGCTAAGACACTGGCCTCCTAAGCCAGGGATTGTGGGTTTGAGTACCATCTGGGGTGCTCCTGTCCCATTTTGAGCGTACAAATGTCCTTTTGATTTGCAAAGCTACAACCCCACCTTACTCAGTGAGCGTCTCTTCTTTTCTCTCACATACAGTTGGGAGAAAAACTTTTGTAAACAGCCCTTCGGAATGATGTGGATTTCTGCATGAATGGCTCCTAACATGTGATCTTATCTTTATCTAAGTCATAATAATTAATAAAGAGAGTCTGATTTAACAAACAACACACGCCCAACATTTGACATTGCTGTTTCTTTATTGACCAAATGGTTTAAACAATCAAGGTCATTGATGGAAAAAGTACGTGTACCCTTATATTAAGGAGCTAGTGGAACCTCCTTTATGACAAAAACCTCAATCCCCACTTTCTGTAGCGGCTGGTCAGACCTGAGCAGCGGTTAGGAGGTATTTTGGCCTATTCCTCTATGCAAAACTGTTTCAGTTCATGTATATTTTTGGGATGTCTTGCGCTGAACGGCCTGCTTCAGATCACGCCACAGCACTTCAATGGGATTGGGGTCAGGACTCTTACTTGGCCATCCCAAAATACGGAATTTCTTCTGTTTCAGCCACTCTGTTGTTGATGTACTCCTTTGTTTTTGTCATGCTGCATGACCCAGCCTCTTTCGAGTTTTAGATCACAGGCAGACACCCTGACATTCTGCTGTAGAATTTCCTGATACATCTTGGAATTCATCGGTCCCTCGATGATTGCAAGCCGTACAGCCTCCGCCATGTTTCCCAGGTGGGATGAGGTTTTGGAGTTGGTATGCAGTGTTTTGTTATCTCCAAACATAACGCTGTGCACATTTACCAACAAGTTCAACTTTTGTCATGTCTGTCCACAGAACATTGTTCCAGGAGTTGCTGTGGAACATCCATGTGGTCTTTAGCAAACTTGAGAGGGGCAGTGGTGGTTTTTTTTGGGGGGAGAGCAGTGGTTTCCTCCGTGGTGACCTCGCATGATCACCGCTCCTGTTCAGATTTCTTCTTATGGTGGACTCATGGACACAGACGTAAGACAAAGTCAACCACCTGTTCGCTAGATCCCATCCCCACTCAGCTAGTCAAAGATTCCCTCGAAGGACTGGCAGGACCTATAATTAGTATGATGAATGCATCGCTTGCGTCAGGCGTTGTACCTGATCAATTTAAGGTAGCGGTTGTTAGACCGCTCCTTAAGAAGTCAAATTTGGATCCACAAGTTCTTAACAACTACAGGCCTGTCTCAAAGGTCCCATTTCAATCTAAAAGTTTTGAGAGAATAGTTGTTGCCCAATGTCAATCGTATCTGGATTCAAATAATATACTTGAGAAATTTCAGTCTGCTTTCTGAAACTGCATTAACGAGAGTCGTAAATGATATTCTCTTAGCTACTGATGTGGGGAATGCAACAGTGCTTGTGCTTCTAGATCTTAGAGCTGCCTTTGACACGGTTGACCTCTCTGTTTTGTTACACAGGCTTGAGTTTGAGGTTGGCTTATCTGGAACCGTCCTTCAGTGGTTTACTTCACATTTTACTCATCGTTTTCATTATGTTCAAATATCTAATAATTGTACTGCTTCATCAACGTCACCAGTTCAATTTGGGGTACCAGACGGATCAGTGCCGGGGCCAATATTGCTCTCTCTCTCTACATGCTGCTGCTAGGTAGGATAATACGAAAAAATAATATGAACTTTCATTCATATGCTGATGACACTCAAATAAACATTTTGTTCACACCAAACGACAACTTTTCTATTATCACTTTAGTTAAATGCATTAATGAAGGAAAGACTTGGATGTGTGAAAACTTTTTGTTACTCAACTCTGAGAAAACTGAGGATCTGTTGATCGGAGGCAACAATACTGATAGGACTACTATAACTTCAGCACTTAACTCAGAGGATTTAAACATTTGCCTCAAAGAGACAGCACGTAACCTAAGTGGCATATTAGACACAAGGCTCTTAACAACTTGCATTGTTAAGTGCCTTGAGACAACCTTGTTGTGAAAGGTGCTATATAGAAATACATTGATTTGAACTGAATTGACAATGTAAAATGTTGTGTGTGTTGTTTGTTAAACAAGACTGTCTTTATTTATTATTATGCGTCAGATGAAGATCAGATCACATTTTAAGAGCCAATCATGTAGAAATCCAGATCATTCGCGTTTTAAAAGTTGCGGGAAAAGCAAAACAGGTGCTTTTCCTTTGTTGCGCAGACACACGACGACACCGTAGGCGGCAGGACTCGAAGCTTTGCAGGGAGACCCCGATGGCTTTCTAGTCCATCGCCCTAACCACTCGGCCGCCGCCGCCGCCACTGCCTTTTTGATGCAGTCTAACATAGAGTGCCGGGCAGCGGCGGAAACCTTTTTCAAAGTCGCTTTCCGTTTAACAACAACAAAAAAAACTTTCACAAAATGCATGCTAGCAGACAAATGCGCCTCAGAGGACTTAAGGCTGGCTTCAAGTTGGAATGATAAAGTCTCCCCGTCCGGTCAGGAAAAGGGAACTTTGTTAGACAGAAAGAAGGAAGTAACAATAACGGAGAATTGTGTGCAAGGATTTTAGAAGCTGCGCAGCCCTGCAGTTTCAATAGCCCTTTTATTCGTGTTAGATGCTGGAATTGCCTTTTTTTGACGCTCTTACGAATGCGATGTCAACGAAAACAGAACAAAGCACAAAAAACCCTCAAGTCCTGCAGTTGGATAGAATGCCGTTACGCGTCCAAGCCGTATTTGACTTCATCCTACCATTGCAACACGGGGCGTATATGGAAACGAACACACGCTACGAATTGTCTCTAATCAGTCCCTACAGTTGTAAGGCGCCTGGAAGCGTGCACCCCCATCATTAATCTTTGCGCATCTGTGCAAGGTAAACTCTGGAGCAGTCTTTGAAACGGCTCAAAGGAAACACGTGATTGATTCCATGTGCATCTGGGGTTCATTTATTTATTTACATTTAATTCAAGGGAAAGGCTTGGGTCAGTTTCAGACGGCCTCCAACAGCGAGATTCAAGCGCCCCACCTTCAGCCCAATCTGCGCCGCCAGAACGACAACGGCTCCTCTGCTCTCCGCGGTGCGGTTGTGACCCCGTAACCTAAAGTGTTGGTGGCAGACAAATGGAGACTAACAGGTGACATCCTAGGACATGACTACGTTGTGACACTCGGTGGGGATGGTGACCATTGCTTGGAAAAGAGTGCGAGGCCCCTTTAGAAAAACATTTTGTTAACAGGCATTCTGCCTCAGCCTAAACACCTATAGCTTGCAAAGCGCATGCTATTAGACAGGCACCTCTGCAAGACCTTAAGAGTCTCTTAAACTAGTGATAGTAAGGTGTTCCCAATGGGCGATGTTTGGCTTTCAAATCATCTCTCTGTGGAAGCGCCGAGATGCAGCTGTTTAAGGCTTAGAAGCAGCTGACTGTTTCACTACCTAGCTGATTACTGTCAGTCAGGGAGCTCAGAGGTGAAAAGCCTGTCTGAGAGACAATTCGCCGTCAATCAGTTCAATATGTTCCGTACCAGCTCGGCGCACCTGAGATCATCTTGGTAGCCGTGTAGCTCAGATGAGTGAGAGCGTGTGTGTGTGTACCACCGTGATTGGATGCCGGTCCTTCTCAGGTCACAGTAAACCTTCTGCTGCCTAACTTTCCTAATTTTGGGGATCCCTTTGAAAAAGAAAAGGAAAAAAAAAACTGGCTCTTCATCAGCGTGATCGACCCAACCCAGTGTGCCCCAGTGGCCTAATGGATAAGGCACTGGCCTCCTAAGCCAGGGATTGTGGGTTCGAGTCCCATCTGGGGTGCTCCTGTCCCTTTTTGAGCGTACAAATGTCCTTTTGATTTGCAAAGCTGCAACCCCACCTTACTCAGTGAGCGTCTCTGCTTTTCTCTCACATACAGTTGGGAGATGTCTTGCACTGAACGGCCTGCTTCAGATCACGCCACAGCACTTCAATGGGATTGGGGTCAGGACTCTTACTCGGCCATCCCAAAATACGGAATTTCTATTGTTTCAGCCACTCTGTTGTTGATGTACTCCTTTGTTTTTGTCATGCTGCATGACCCAGCGTCTTTCGAGTTTTAGATCACAGGCAGACACCCTGACATTCTGCTGTAGAATTTCCTGATACATCTTGGAATTCATCGGTCCCTCGATGATTGCAAGCCGTACAGCCTCCGCTATGCTTCCCAGGTGGGATGAGGTTTTGGAGTTGGTATGCAGTGTTTTGTTATCTCCAAACATAACGTTGTGCACATTTACCAACATGTTCAACTTTTGTCACTGTCCACAGAACATTGTTCCAGGAGTTGCTGTGGAACATCCATGTGGTCTTTAGCAAACTTGAGAGGGGCAGTGGTGGTTTTTTTGGGGGGGAGAGCAGTGGTTTCCTCCATGGTGACCTCGCATGATCACCACTCCTGTTCAGATTTCTTCTTATGGTGGACTCATAAACACAGACGTAAGACAAAGTCAACCACCTGTTCGCTAGATCCCATCCCCACTCAGCTAGTCAAAGATTCCCTCGAAGGACTGGCAGGACCTATAATTAGTATGATGAATGCATCGCTTGCGTCAGGCGTTGTACCTGATCAATTTAAGGTAGCGGTTGTTAGACCGCTCTTAAGAAGTCAAATTTGGATCAACAAGTTCTTAACAACTACAGGCCTGTCTCAAAGGTCCCATTTCAATCTAAAAGTCTTGGGAGAATAGTTGTTGCCCAACGTCAATCATATCTGGATTCAAATAATATACTTGAGAAATTTTAGTCTGGTTTCTGAAACTGCATTAACAAGAGTCGTAAATGATATTCTCTTAGCTACTGATGCAGGGAATGCAACAGTGCTTGTGCTTTGCTTCTAGATCTTAGAGCTGCCTTTGACACGGTTGACCTCTCTGTTTTGTTACACAGGCTTGAGTTTGAGGTTGGCTTATCTGGAACCGTCCTTCAGTGGTTTACTTCACATTTTACTCATCGTTTTCATTATGTTCAAATATCTAATAATTGTACTGCTTCATCAATGTCACCAGTTCAATTTGGGGTACCAGAAGATCAGTGCTGGGACCAATATTGCTCTCTCTCTCTACATGCTGCTGCTAGGTAGGATAATATGAAAAAATAATATGAACTTTCATTCATATGCTGATGACACTCAAATAAACATTTTGTTTACACCAAACGACAACTCTTCTATTATCAGTTTAGTTAAATGCATTAAGGAAGGAAATACTTGGATGTGTGAAAACTTTTTGTTACTCAACTCTGAGAAAAATGAGGATCTGTTGATCGGAGGCAACAATACTGATAGGACTACTATAACTTCAGCACTTAACTCAGAGGATTTAAACATCTGCCTCAAAGAGACAGCACGTAACCTTGTTGTGAAAGGCGCTATATAGAAATACATTGATTTGAATTGAATTGACAATGTAAAATGTTGTGTGTGTTGTTTGTTAAACAAGACTGTCTTTATTTATCAAAAAATAAAAGGAATTTGCTAGGAATGCAAACGTTAGGTTGCGCTTCTTCATGCTGCATCGTCGGCATGAGTGGAGCTTTTTAAACGTCTGTACTTACTGTGCCCCATAAGAAATCGTTTGTCCCCATTCAAAAGAGATTGTGCGATGTCCTGCAGTGTTCGCAAAGCAAACCTTTGACAGTTTGAAAAGAGGAATTTATTCTGCTTCCTGTGCGTGCAGTAGTTACAAAGTTGAACGTCTTTACACGATCTGCTGCAGTTTTCAGTGGGCGGGCTTTGTCAGAGGGCTTGGAAAAACGCACTGTGTTTCGGCTCGGGAAACATCATGAGAAGTGTCCTGCATGTTTTCTGTGTATAGCTGTCTTTTAACGCATACAGAATTCATTCGAAATCATTGATTTCTCCAATTAACAAGGTTCCCTTAAAGGATGAGTCAAAGTAACGTCTAATCGGATTAGTTTCCTTAGAGCTGGTTCAGAGTTTGCTCAAGAGTTTACCTTTCACAGATGCGCAAAGAAAAATGTTGGGGGTGCACGCTTCAAGGTGCCTTACAGCTGTAGGGAGTGATTCGAGACGATTTGTGGCGTGTGCTCGTTCCCATATACCGTACGCCCCGGGGTGCAGTGCTAAGATGAAGTACAATACCGCTTGGGCACGTAACGGCGTTACACGCAAGTGCGGGACGTGAGGCTTTTCGTTTGTTCATTTTGTTTTGCTCTGCTTTGCTTTGTTTCGTGGTCAAGAGGCGTAAGGTAAGTCGTAATCCAGGGAGAACACTGGTGGCAAACAGTCCGAGGTGAGAGGCGAGGTCCAAAGTCGAAAAGGCAGAAGGGGAGTCCAATATCCAGAATAAACGAGGTAATGGAAAAAACGCCAGGTAGAGCTCTCAAGGAGTAGACTCAATACCAGCGGGAAGCAAGTAAAGATGGTAAAAATAGCACTGCGTACCCCACGGTGGAGTGTGTGCAGGTGGGTTAACTCGTGCGGCGGCGTTTGTTAATAATCACCCTCTGCTGGTGCTGTTTAGATTGCTTAAGAGTTGGTCTTAACTGCCTGGCGGTCATGACAAGCTCCTCTTTAAGCTGTGGTTTAGTTTTGCATTCATGTGTTTCTAGAGCAGTTATTTATGGGGGTGGGTGGGTCCTTCACAGAGGCTCAGGACAAATCCCCTGCATGAAAGTCTACTGTGTGCGTTCAAACAGTCACAGGTCAAGAGCCAGGCAGGAGGACAATGGACAGATGAGCCAACGAACTAAAAATAAAAGAACAGATATGAAAAAGCCACCATCTTTTTCTTTTTGACATTTTCCGACTTTCATGCAAGCCAGGACAAAGTTGCTCGTAGCTACTTGTGGATTCAAATACTCTATCGAGTGCTTTGATGAGTTTTTGCAATTTGATTGTCGTCCTGTCAGCCTGTTTCTGTTTTTTTTTTTTCAATCTAGGGATGGAAAGTATGAGGGAAATGATGGAGCAATCAATAACCGCTCCGGAAAAATGGCAGAAAGAAATGGTCCGTCACTAAGGACATTTGTGAAGCAGAGGAGTGACATCACCACAAAGGCGACTTATTCTGCTGATCGTTTTGGTGAATAATGATTGAGGCGTGTTAAGAGAAAGGTAGCTGCGTCAGCATGCTTAGGCTGCAAAGGATAAAGCAAAGGTTTACTCCATGCTGAAAAGAGAAGAAAAGAAGCACAACGTTTCGACTGTGGAGCCTTCTGCGCCATCTTCTTTAGCGATGGTGATGATGTTTACATTGGAAAAACTGAGACACGCATACTGGAGGGGCTTGAACCACCAACTTTTCAGCACCACAGAGTCTGACAGTCTTTTGTGCACCCTACATTTGCAGGTTTATGGTCAAAGAAAACAATCACTTGCGCTTCTTGCAGCCGGCAATCTTTTTCCACTGACAACCAAGAAATGGATTTCATCTTTCACAAGCTGTATGGATTTCTTCAAAAACAAGTTATTCCAGAAAGGAAATTAATTCTTGCATTAAACTGAACCAAGCTGTACATGTTTGTCTGAAATGAGACATTCGGCACAACAAGACACGGAGAGAGGCACCGCTGGTATTCAGACCCAGGATCGCCTGCTTACTAGGCGGGCACTTTAAGCCACTAGGGAACAGCGCCAGCGGAGCACCGCGCTTTTACAGACACTTGGACACATCTGCGTTCGGTGTGCACTTAACCTGCTCTCTGAGCCCGTTGCCTCCGTCCCATTTAATAGCAGAACTGACGCCAAGAGAAATGATGAGAAATGGCATTTATCGGGCACTTTTCATGTCCAAGGAGCTCAATGCCCTTGACACCTCCCCAAGGCGACAGAGCTGTGCATTCTTTGGCGACACCATTTTTTCTTTTGTTTAATTTCTATACTTATTGATAGAATAAAAACGATATGTCATGTACTGTAAGGGAAATGTCTCTTTTCATGGGGAAAGCTAGCACCAGCAAATGTTGTGTTTAGAAGAAGTGATTTAACATGACACGTGACCTAATTTACCGGAGCAAAAGCTCACCCAGCAAGCCCTGCTTTACTTCTACAGGAGAGAAGTACTGTAGAGTCTGCAAGATGTTCAGCTGGGTAGCTACGTCAGCATGCCTCGGCTGCAAAGGAACAAGTACTAGGTTTATTGCATGCTGAAAAGAGAAGAACGGAAACACAGCGTTTCGACTGTGAGGTCTTCTCACACCTGAAGAAGCCTCACACCTGTAAAAGGCTCCATGGTTTTCTTTCTTCTCTTTTCAACATGGAATACACCTATTGTCTGCAAGATGTGACAATTTCATGGTGTTTTGGAAGAAAACCTTTTTTCTTTGAATTCAAAATCAATCGGAATTTCAGCACAACACATCAACACTTTTTCTGTTTTAAGGAGATGATATTTTAAACCTGACAAAAATAGTAGGAAACACAAGTTTCTTGCTGTGAAAATTTAGATGGGGAAGTGTACTACTAGTAGCAGTGTAGAGCTCTCTGTGGTGGAGTGCAAGCGCATGTTCTATGGGCCAGTGGCGTAATGGATAACGCGTCTGACTTCGGATCAGAAGATTGGAGGTTCGAGTCCTGCCTGGCTCGTGAGGCTTTTAAACCTCTCAGGTTCCTAGGTAACAGGTTGCCGTCATGTATATGAACTATAGAAAAGCATTTGCCACAACCCGTAAATTAGCACGCAAGTGCGGGCTGGTGAACACAGAACTGTATGGAGATCATCTCCAGCTCCGAGCTCAATTGCAATGAAAAAACATGCAGAACAGAACTGGAGAGCAGCTGAATTTGTGCTCAGTAGGGTGGGGAGGACTCAGCATTGCTATTGTTCTAATTGGCATGAACTGCAGGGGATCTGAATCAGAACATGTCAGTCAGTTTGATCATTGCGTCAATATGTAGGCCACGTTAATACAGAATTATTACTTTGTCTGTCTCGTCTTTGTATATAGCTGAATGTCCCTGACAATTTCATGTTAGTTTTTAAGAACGACATTGGTGCAAATATATACATATATAGCATATAAGGAACACGTAAAAGTTTAGTCCATGCTGAAAAGATAAGAAAACCGCCACAACGTTTCATCTTGGAATAAATCTTTACTTGTTGTTTTGCAGCCTACCCATTCTGACCTAACTCCTCCCTTGAAATTCCCTAACAGATAAGGGTACGTAACGGCTCATGCGATGCTCAGTTGCAATTTGTCCCAAAACAAACAAGAACAGCAGCTGAGGGTTTGAGTTTGAACATGCACTGTATTAAAGCAGCTTTTATTTCCATTGATAAATGCTAGATATTCCTACAGAGATTCTCCAGGTGAGTAAGCGATTCCTGTTTCTGTTTCTATTTCTGTTTCATATATATATACAGTATATATATGTTACATGTGTCTCTGCAATAGTATAAATGTGTTATACACTATCAGGGGCTGCTTTTTTGTGCACCTCATCTACAACAAGGGTTTTTTTTTCATTTATGTTTGTGGACCTTCACCATTTGAGGAAGTGAGTTAGATAAGAAAGTTACAGGTATGGTGAGCAATGACTGACAAAGGCACGTACTGCGTATTCCTTACAGAAGTGTAAGCAATTTGTTCTAAAAAACACCGGCTAAAGTCCAACATCGTTAGCAATCTTATTACTTAAACAGAATTAACATCAATAAACTGTAAGGTGCTGGTACATGCGAGTAGATTTGATCTTCTATTAAACAAAAATGCAATTACAGCTCTAAAAAGGTCAACCTAGACTTCTGTAACAGATCTGTTCAGGTCATCGCTGTTTCTCTGACCTTGTGAGTCTTTGGAATTTTAAAAGTGTATTTTGCTTGCCTTTCATGTGGTCTGTGTACAAGTCACTGTGGCGTATGCGGTCCTAACCAGCCTTGCTATAGACGTGACGAGCCTCCGCTATGTTGCAATGGAGAACAGGTTCAGTACGGAGCTGCCGAGAAAATTCAGCTGGAAAGCTCGTTGCAGAAAAGCATCGTTATCTGTGTCTAGCGGCAAAGCGTCCATCGTGGGTGCTGAAGAATCGATTTCAGAGGCTGCGGGTCCAGGCGATTTAGAGTGTTAAAGGTCCCAGCGAAAACGAAACGGCGCTGGTCCTTTTACACGCACGCACGCAACCAAATGCAAAGGACGCCGTAGTCGGCAGGATTTGAACCTGCGCAGGGAGACCCCAACGGATTTCAAGTCCGTCACCTTAACCACTCGGCCACGACTACAGCGAGCGCCGCGGCCGCTGCCTTCTTGCTACAATCGAACAGGGAGTGCGAGGTGGCGGCGGCAGCGGAGGCAACTTTTTTCAAGTTCGCTCTCCGTTTAAGAAACCTTTTACGCCATACGTGCAAGCACACACACACACACCTCAGAGGACTTAAGGGTGGCTTCAAGTTGGAATGATAAAGTCTCCCCGTTCGGACATGAAAACAGAACGTTCTTAGACAGAAAGCAATCAACAACAGAGACATCTGGACGACGATTTTAGTCACTGCACTTTGAATAGCATTTTTACTCCAGTTACAGGAGATGCACCAATGGCCCTTGACCTACGCTCTTACCAATGCCTTGAACATTCAAACAAAACAGCCCTCAAGTCCTGCGGTTTAATATAACGCTGTTACGTGTCGAGGCAGTATTTGACTCTGTCCTACCGTTGAGACACGGGGCGTATATGGAAATGAACACATGCTACGGATCGTCTCTAATCGGTCCCTACAGTTGGAAGGCTCCTTGAAGCGTGCACCCCCATCATTCATCTTTGCGCATCTGTGAAAGGTAGACTCTTGAGCAATGTTTGAGCCAGCTCTAAGGCAACTAGTGCTATTGGACAGACACCTCTGGAAGATCCTAAGAGTCTCTTAACACCACTTCCAGCAGCAAGCTTAATTGTTCGCTGGAGGTCTCCCACCCAGGTACTGACCAGGCAAAGAATCACCACTACATTGAATGAGGAAGTTAATCCTGAAATCCAATTACATATCTCAAGGTAAGACAAATCCATAAGAACATGTCTTAGTATTACTTAGTTTACATTAGTATGGCACTGAGTTGGAGCTCCTCTTTAAGCTGTGGTTTAGTTTTGCATTCATGTGTTTCTAGAGCAGTTATTTATGGGGGTGGGTGGGTCTTTCACAGAGGCTCAGGACAAATCCCCCGCCTGAAAGTCTAATGTGTGCGTTCAGACAGTCACAGGTCAAGAGCCAGGCAGGAGGACAATGGACAGAAGAGCCAACGAACTAAAAATAAAAGAACAGATATGAAAAAGCCACCATCTTTTTCTTTTTGACATTTTCCGACTTTCATGTAAGCCAGGACAAAGTTGCTCGTAGCTACTTGTGGATTCAAATACTCTATCGAGTGCTTTGATGAGTTTTTGCAATTTGATTGTCGTCCTATCAGCCTGTTTCTGTTTTTTTTTTTCTATCTTGGGATGGAAAGTATGAGGGAAATGATGGAGCAATCAATAACCGCTCCGGAAAAATGGCAGAATGAAATGGTCCATCACTAAGGACATTTGTGAAGCAGAGGAGTGACATCACCACAAAGGCGACACATTCTGCTGATGGTTTTGGTGAATAATGATTGAGGTGCGTTAAGAGAAAGGTAGCTGTGTCAGCATGCGTAGGCTGCAAACGATCAAGCAAAGGTTTACTCCATGCTGAAAAGAGAAGAAAAGAAGCACAACGTTTCGACTGTGGAGCCTTCTGCGCCATCTTCTTTAGCGGTGATGATGTTTACATTGGAAAAACTGAGACATGCGTCCCTGGGTGGGCTTGAACCACCAACCTTTCGGTTAACAGCCGAACGCGCTAACCGATTGCGCCACAGAGACTGATGGCCGCTTGTACTCCCTACATTTGCAGGTTTATGGTCAAAGAAAACAATCACTTGCGCTTCTTGCAGCCGGCAATCTTTTTCCACTGACAACCAAGAAATGGATTTCATCTTTCACAAGCTGTATGGATTTCTTCAAAAACAAGTTATTCCAGAAAGGAAATGAATTCTTGCATTAAACTGAACCAAGCTGTACATGTTTGTCTGAAATGAGACATTCGGCACAACAAGACACGGAGAGAGGCACCGCTGGTATTCAGACCCAGGATCGCCTGCTTACTAGGCGGGCACTTTAAGCCACTAGGGAACAGCGCCAGCGGAGCACCGCGCTTTTACAGACACTTGGACACATCTGCGTTCGGTGTGCACTTAACCTGCTCTCTGAACCCGTTGCCTCCGTCCCATTTAATAGCAGAACTGACGCCAAGAGAAATGATGAGAAATGGCATTTATCGGGCACTTTTCATGTCCAAGGAGCTCAATGCCCTTGACACCTCCCCAAGGCGACAGAGCTGTGCATTCTTTGGCGACACCATTTTTTCTTTTGTTTAATTTCTATACTTATTGATAGAATAAAAACGATATGTCATGTACTGTAAGGGAAATGTCTCTTTTCATGGGGAAAGCTAGCACCAGCAAATGTTGTGTTTAGAAGAAGTGATTTAACATGACACGTGACCTAATTTACCGGAGCAAAAGCTCACCCAGCAAGCCCTGCTTTACTTCTACAGGAGAGAAGTACTGTAGAGTCTGCAAGATGTTCAGCTGGGTAGCTACGTCAGCATGCCTCGGCTGCAAAGGAACAAGTACTAGGTTTATTGCATGCTGAAAAGAGAAGAACGGAAACACAGCGTTTCGACTGTGAGGTCTTCTCACACCTGAAGAAGCCTCACACCTGTAAAAGGCTCCATGGTTTTCTTTCTTCTCTTTTCAACATGGAATACACCTATTGTCTGCAAGATGTGACAATTTCATGGTGTTTTGGATGAAAACCTTTTTTCTTTGAATTCAAAATCAATCGGAATTTCAGCACGACACATCAACACTTTTTCTGTTTTAAGGAGATGATATTTTAAACCTGATAAAAATAGTAGGAAACACAAGTTTCTTGCTGTGAAAATTTAGATGGGGAAGTGTACTACTAGTAGCAGTGTAGAGCTCTCTGTGGTGGAGTGCAAGCGCATGTTCTATGGGCCAGTGGCGTAATGGATAACGCATCTGACTTCGGATCAGAAGATTGGAGGTTCGAGTCCTGCCTGGCTCGTGAGGCTTTTAAACCTCTCAGGTTCCTCGGTAACAGGTTGCCGTCATGTATATGAACTATAGAAAAGCATTTGCCACAACCCGTAAATTAGCACGCAAGTGCGGGCTGGTGAACACAGAACTGTATGGAGATCATCTCCAGCTCCGAGCTCAATTGCAATGAAAAAACATGCAGAACAGAACTGGAGAGCAGCTGAATTTGTGCTCAGTAGGGTGGGGAGGACTCAGCATTGCTATTGTTCTAATTGGCATGAACTGCAGGGGATCTGAATCAGAACATGTCAGTTAGTTCGATCATTGCGTCAGTATGTAGGCCACGTTAATACAGAATTATTACTTTGTCTGTCTCGTCTTTGTATATAGCTGAATGTCCCTGACAATTTCATGTTAGTTTTTAAGAACGACATTGGTGCTAATATATACATATATAGCATATAAGGAACACGTAAAAGTTTAGTCCATGCTGAAAAGATAAGAAAACCGCCACAACGTTTCATCTTGGAATAAATCTTTACTTGTTGTTTTGCAGCCTACCCATTCTGACCTAACTCCTCCCTTGAAATTCCCTAACAGATAAGGGTACGTAACGGCTCATGCGATGCTCAGTTGCAATTTGTCCCAAAACAAACAAGAACAGCAGCTGAGGGTTTGAGTTTGAACATGCACTGTATTAAAGCAGCTTTTATTTCCATTGATAAATGCTAGATATTCCTACAGAGATTCTCCAGGTGAGTAAGCGATTCCTGTTTCTGTTTCTATTTCTGTTTCATATATATATACAGTATATATATGTTACATGTGTCTCTGCAATAGTATAAATGTGTTATACACTATCAGGGGCTGCTTTTTTGTGCACCTCATCTACAACAAGGGTTTTTTTTTCATTTATGTTTGTGGACCTTCACCATTTGAGGAAGTGAGTTAGATAAGAAAGTTACAGGTATGGTGAGCAATGACTGACAAAGGCACGTACTGCATATTCCTTACAGAAGTGTAAGCAATTTGTTCTAAAAAACACCGGCTAAAGTCCAACATCGTTAGCAATCTTATTACTTAAACAGAATTAACATCAATAAACTGTAAGGTGCTGGTACATGCGAGTAGATTTGATCTTCTATTAAACAAAAATGCAATTACAGCTCTAAAAAGGTCAACCTAGACTTCTGTAACAGATCTGTTCAGGTCATCGCTGTTTCTCTGACCTTGTGAGTCTTTGGAATTTTAAAAGTGTATTTTGCTTGCCTTTCATGTGGTCTGTGTACAAGTCACTGTGGCGTATGCGGTCCTAACCAGCCTTGCTATAGACGTGACGAGCCTCCGCTATGTTGCAATGGAGAACAGGTTCAGTACGGAGCTGCCGAGAAAATTCAGCTGGAAAGCTCGTTGCAGAAAAGCATCGTTATCTGTGTCCAGCGGCAAAGCGTCCTTCGTGGGTGCTGAAGAATCGATTTCACAGGCTGCGGGTCCAGGCGATTTAGAGTGTTAAAGGTCCCAGCGAAAACGAAACGGCGCTGGTCCTTTTACACGCACGCACGCAACCAAATGCAAAGGACGCCGTAGTCGGCAGGATTTGAACCTGCGCGGGGAGACCCCAACGGATTTCAAGTCCGTCACCTTAAGCACTCGGCCACGACTACAGCGAGCGCCGCGGCCGCTGCCTTCTTGCTACAATCGAACAGGGAGTGCGAGGTGGCGGCGGCAGCGGAGGCAACTTTTTTCAAGTTCGCTCTCCGTTTAAGAAACCTTTTACGCCATACGTGCAAGCACACACACACACACCTCAGAGGACTTAAGGGTGGCTTCAAGTTGGAATGATAAAGTCTCCCCGTTCGGACATGAAAACAGAACGTTCTTAGACAGAAAGCAATCAACAACGGAGACATGTGGACGACGATTTTAGTCACTGCACTTTGAATAGCATTTTTACTCCAGTTACAGGAGATGCACCAATGGCCCTTGACCTACGCTCTTACCAATGCCTTGAACATTCAAACAAAACAGCCCTCAAGTCCTGCGGTTATATATAATGCTGTTACGTGTCGAGGCAGTATTTGACTCTGTCCTACCGTTGAGACACTGTCAAGGAACCAATACGTGGAATAGGAGGATCCTTATGCGTGACCGGAATCCCACAGGACACAGAGTAGCAAAGGGACAATCCAAAAGACAAAATCCAAAGGCAGGGTCGATAAGGGAGGCAAAGGGTCCGGTAACGAGAGATAGTCAAAACAATTCAAAGGCAAAATCCAGAAGGCGAGGTCAAGAGGCAGAAGCAGAAGATTCGTAACGGGAGATCAGTCAAAAAGGTTAGGAAACACGCACTGGAGAATACTAAGATAGGCTTCTCAATAGTGAGCGTGGGAAGGTGTGCGAAGGGGGTTTAAATACTGAAAGGAAAGGGGTGTGATTGGATGATTGGTTAGGGAGTGAGAATTTGAGGAATCTGATGCATGTGAGAATGTGCTGGGTTCAATCAGGGATGAGATTGGGAAGCAGAGGTTCCGGGAATGTAACGTCGTTTGCGAGGGAGAGTGTGGGGCGTGACAGTACCCCCCCCTTTAGGGTCGGCTCCTGACGACCTCAGAGAGCGAGTACGAACAAAGTCATCAATGAGGCTGCGATCCAAAATATCTTTCTCCCAGACCCAGGAACGTTCCTCAGGACCATAGCCCTCCCAGTCGACTAGAAATTGTTGGCGACCTCGGAGCCAGCGGGCATCCAAGATCTTATTGACCGTGTAGGAAGGCAGACCATCGATGAGTCGTGGTGGGGGTGGAGGTGGCCGAGGCCGGGAGAGGGGGGATCTGTGGTAGGGTTTCAGGAGAGAGACGTGGAAGGAGGGGTGCACCCTGAGAGTTGGAGGAAGAGCAAGACGATAGGTTACAGGGGTGAGCTGGGAGAGGATGCGAAAAGGTCCAATAAAACGGGGTCCCAACTTATGTGAAGGCTGTCTAAGGGGTAAGTTTTTAGTAGACAGCCAGACAAACTGTCCTCGTCGTAGTCTGGGCACAGGTCGTCGATGACGGTCAGCGGTGGTCTTCTGCCGCAAGGAGGTCTTCAGGAGGGCGGATCTGGCTTGTCTCCAAATCCTCTTGAGGAAAGTGAGGCGCGTCTGGAGGCAGGGAATATCCGAATCAGGGATAGAGTCCGGGAGAAGAGAGGGTTGGTATCCCAGGGAGCAATAGAAGGGAGACATCCCAGTGGTGGAGGAAGAGAGAGAGTTATGAGCATACTCAGCCCAGGGGAGGAGAGAGACCCAGTCATCTTGAGAAGCAGAGACGTAAGATCGAAGGTAAGTAAGAAGGTCCTGGTTGGTTCTTTCCGTCAGTCCATTGGATTCAGGATGATAGCCAGACGTGAGAGATGTGGAAGTCCCGAGAGATTTGCAAAAAGTTCTCCAGAATCTTGAAATGAATTGAGGTCCTCGATCTGATACGATATCCTCAGGAATGCCGTGAAGTCTGAAGACATGAAGAATGAAGAGGTCAGCCATGTCTTGAGCAGATGGGAGGGCAGGAAGAGGAATGAAATGAGCCGACTTCGAGAATCTATCTACCACGACCATAATGGTAGTTTTGCCTTGACTCTCAGGAAGATCTGTAAGAAAATCCACTGAGATGTGGGACCAAGGTCTTCTAGGGGTTGGGAGTGGTTGGAGTAAACCGGGCTTCTTAAGACGGGAGGATTTGGACATGGCACAGATGGGACAGGCCTGCACGAACCCAGTAACATCAGTCCTCATAGAAGGCCACCAGAAATGTCTAGAGATGAATTCCAAGGAACGTTTGACACCGGGGTGACCTGCAAATAGTGAGTCATGACCCCAGCGAAGAACAGTGGAGCGTATGGTATCAGGAACAAAGAGTCTGTCTGGAGGACACTGGGGGGGAACGGTTTGGTTGTGAAGTGCACGTTTGATTTGGTTCTCCAGGTCCCATCTAATAGCAGCCACAATTCTCTCAGGGGGTATAATGGGTTCAGGAGGGTCCAAAAAGCCAGGAGGATCATGGAGGCGAGATAGGGCGTCAGCCTTTATGTTCTTGGATCCCGGTGTATAAGTAATAAAAAAATGGAACCTAGAAAAGAAAAGTGACCAGCGGGCCTGGCGTGGATTCAAACGTTTGGCAGTTTGTAGGTAAGAGAGATTCTTATGATCTGTAAGAATAGTAAAAGGGTGTAGGGCCCCCTCCAACCAGTGTCTCCATTCCTCCAGGGCGAGCTTGATAGCCAGTAGTTCTCGGTCTCCAACATCATAATTAGTCTCGGCCCGGGACAATTTTTTGGAGAAAAAGGCGCAGGGGTGGAGGATACCCTTCTCTCCATGACGTTGAGATAATATGGCACCGACTCCGTTGGCTGAGGCATCCACCTCAAGAATGAATGGAAGGTTGGGGTCTGGGTGACGGAGGAGGGGGGCTGTGGTGAACAGTCTCTTGAGATGAAGGAAAGCTTGGTCTGCCTCAGGAGTCCATTTCCCTTGATCATGACCTTTTCGGGTCAGGGCTGTAATGGGGGAGACGACAGAGCTGAAATTCCTAATAAAACGGCGGTAAAAATTGGAAAATCCCAGGAAACGTTGAATTTGTTTTAAATTCTGGGGGGTTGGCCAGTTTTGTATGGATTCAGTCTTGGCAGGGTCAATTTCAATGCCCAGGGGTGAGAGGATGTAGCCAAGGAAGTGGATTCTGGTAACATGGAAAGTACACTTTTCCAATTTGGCGTAGAGTTTGTTCTGAATCAAACGATGAAGAACCTCACGCACATGAGAGACATGTTCCTGGGGACTTCGGGAAAAGATCAGAATATCATCCAGGTATACCAGGACATATTTGTGCAAGATATCCCTAAAGATGTCATTCATGAACCCCTGAAAGACAGCAGGAGCATTAATCAGTCCAAACGGCATTACTTGGTATTCATAATGACCGTGGGTAGTAATGAATGCCGTCTTCCATTCGTCACCCTCCCGAATGCGGATCAAATTATACGCACCGCGGAGATCCAGTTTAGAAAAAATAGTGGCGCCCCGGAGTGATTCCAAAGCCGATGAAATCAGAGGAAGGGGATAACTGTTCTTGATAGTTATGTTATTCAGACCGCGATAATCAATGCAGGGTCTGAGAGAGCCGTCTTTCTTTTTAACAAAGAAGAAACCGGCGCAGGCAGGTGAGGAAGAGGGGCGGATGAAACCAGATTCCAAGGACTCCTGGATATAATCTTCCATAGCCTGAGTCTCCTCGTTGGAGAGTGAATAGACATGGCCCTTAGGGGGTAGAACCCCTGGAATTAGATCTATAGGACAGTCAGATGGGCGATGAGGCGGGAGGGATAGGGCCTTCTGTTTACTGAAGGCTAGGTGTAGATCCGAGTACTGGGAAGGGATATTGGGGAGGTTATCTTGAGATATGCAGGAGACGGAAACTTTCTGAGGAAGCTGACAACAATGCGAAAGGCAATGGGAACCCCAGGCTGTGAGTTCCCTTTGTGACCAGGAGATGTGTGGGTTGTGAATCCGTAACCACGGGAAACCAAGAACCAATGGGTGAGAAGGGGATTGAATGAGAAAGAACCGAATGACTTCCTGGTGGGTGGCGCCGATGCGAAGAGTGAGGGGAGGGGTCTGCCACTTCACCAGACCAGGGGAGAGGGGGGAGCCATCAAGAGTGAGGAGCCGAATGGGCTGGGTGACTGGCAACCGGGGAATATTCCAGGACGAAGCGAGTCCAGAGTCTAGGAAGTTCTCTTCGGAGCCCGAATCAACAAAAGCAGAGAGAGAGGTCTGTCCAGTAGTCCATGACAGGGTGGCTGGGAGAAAGAGTCCAGATCTGGGAGAGGAAGAAGTGACACTGGCCATAACAGCAGGTGGATAGGAGCAAGGAGGGCGACTGGGGCAGGCAGCTCGGAGGTGATCAGGGGAACCGCAGTAAAGGCAACGCCCCTCACGAAGTCGGCAATCTCTTTCCTCGGAGGTCAGTCTATGGAAGGAAGGCAGTTGGGAGGGTGTGGGAGGGGTCCGATTGTCCGACCTTCGCTGTTGCATCCTGAGCTCTAGTTCAGAAACTCGAGAAATGAAGGAGTCAAGTGATGGGAAGTCCAGGGGCAGGTGCACAACGTGATCCTTGAGTTCATCAGATAATCCAAGGCGGAAGTAGTGAATCAGGGCATTGTGATCCCAAGCGAGTTGAGCAGCCAGAAAACGGAATTCGGAAGAGTAGTCCTGAAAAGAGCGAGATCCTTGAGTAAGGGAAGTGAGGCGTGCAACAATGAGGTGGCGAGAGTGCAACTGCCCAAAGGCAGATTGTAGAGCTGTCTGAAAAAGGTGGAAGTTAGCAGTCTCAGGAGCGTTTCGAGAGAGGAGATGTCCAGCCCATTCCAGAGCTCGTCCAGAGAGGCAAGATACCATAAAAGCAATTCTTTCTCCATCGGTGGGGAAGCAGTCTGGACGGATGTGGAAAGCCATCTGACATTGAGTCACAAAGCCCTGACATCTGGAGGAGTCGCCATCAAATTTTTCCGGGAGGGGAGGGGGTAGAAGATTAGTTTGTGTTTGAAGCAGGGGTGCAGGGGCAGGAGCTGCAGGTGGGGGAGACGGCGGAAGTGCAAAGTGGTCAGCTAGTTGCTGGACTGCAGTAGTTAGCAGGTCCAGGTTCCGGGAGTGTTCAAGGAGAATAGAAAGTTGACTCTGGTCCGCTGGATCCATTTTAATATGGCTCACTATTCTGTCAAGGAACCAATACGTGGAATAGGAGGATCCTTATGCGTAACCGGAATCCCACAGGACACAGAGTAGCAAAGGGACAATCCAAAAGACAAAATCCAAAGGCAGGGTCGATAAGGGAGGCAAAGGGTCCGGTAACGAGAGATAGTCAAAACAATTCAAAGGCAAAATCCAGAAGGCGAGGTCAAGAGGCAGAAGCAGAAGATTCGTAACGGGAGATCAGTCAAAAAGGTTAGGAAACACGCACTGGAGAATACTAAGATAGGCTTCTCAATAGTGAGCGTGGGAAGGTGTGCGAAGGGGGTTTAAATACTGAAAGGAAAGGGGTGTGATTGGATGATTGGTTAGGGAGTGAGAATTTGAGGAATCTGATGCATGTGAGAATGTGCTGGGTTCAATCAGGGATGAGATTGGGAAGCAGAGGTTCCGGGAATGTAACGTCGTTTGCGAGGGAGAGTGTGGGGCGTGACAGACACGGGGCGTATATGGAAACGAACACATGCTACGGATCGTCTCTAATCGGTCCCTACAGTTGGAAGGCTCCTTGAAGCGTGCACCCCCATCATTCATCTTTGCGCATCTGTGAAAGGTAGACTCTTGAGCAATGTTTGAGCCAGCTCTAAGGCAACTAGTGCTATTGGACAGACACCTCTGGAAGATCCTAAGAGTCTCTTAACACCACTTCCAGCAGTAAGCTTAATTGTTCGCTGGAGGTCTCCCACCCAGGTACTGACCAGGCAAAGAATCACCAGTACATTGAATGAGGAAGTTAATCCTGAAATCCAATTACATATCTCAAGGTAAGACAAATCCATAAGAACATGTCTTAGTATTACTTCGTTTACATTAGTATGGCACTGAGTTGGAGCTCCTCTTTAAGCTGTGGTTTAGTTTTGCATTCATGTGTTTCTAGAGCAGTTATTTATGGGGGTGGGTGGGTCTTTCACAGAGGCTCGGGACAAATCCCCCGCCTGAAAGTCTAATGTGTGCGTTCAGACAGTCACAGGTCAAGAGCCAGGCAGGAGGACAATGGACAGATGAGCCAACGAACTAAAAATAAAAGAACAGATATGAAAAAGCCACCATCTTTTTCTTTTTGACATTTTCCGACTTTCATGCAAGCCAGGACAAAGTTGCTCGTAGCTACTTGTGGATTCAAATACTCTATCGAGTGCTTTGATGAGTTTTTGCAATTTGATTGTCGTCCTGTCAGCCTGTTTCTGTTTTTTTTTTTCAATCTAGGGATGGAAAGTATGAGGGAAATGATGGAGCAATCAATAACCGCTCCGGAAAAATGGCAGAAAGAAATGGTCCGTCACTAAGGACATTTGTGAAGCAGAGGAGTGACATCACCACAAAGGCGACACATTCTGCTGATGGTTTTGGTGAATAATGATTGAGGCGCGTTAAGAGAAAGGTAGCTGTGTCAGCATGCGTAGGCTGCAAAGGATCAAGCAAAGGTTTACTCCATGCTGAAAAGAGAAGAAAAGAAGCACAACGTTTCGACTGTGGAGCCTTCTGCGCCATCTTCTTTAGCGGTGATGATGTTTACATTGGAAAAACGGAGACATACGTCCCTGGGTGGGCTTGAACCACCAACCTTTCGGTTAATAGCCGAACGCGCTAACCGATTGTGCCACAGAGACTGACGGCCGCTTGTACTCCCTACATTTGCAGGTTTATGGTCAAAGAAAACAATCACTTGCGCTTCTTGCAGCCGGCAATCTTTTTCCACTGACAACCAAGAAATGGATTTCATCTTTCACAAGCTGTATGGATTTCTTCAAAAACAAGTTATTCCAGAAAGGAAATGAATTCTTGCATTAAACTGAACCAAGCTGTATGTTTGTCTGAAATGAGACATTCGGCACAACAAGACACGGAGAGAGGCACCGCTGGTATTCAGACCCAGGATCGCCTGCTTACTAGGCGGGCACTTTAAGCCACTAGGGAACAGCGCCAGCGGAGCACCGCGCTTTTACAGACACTTGGACACATCTGCGTTCGGTGTGCACTTAACCTGCTCTCTGAGCCCGTTGCCTCCGTCCCATTTAATAGCAGAACTGACGCCAAGAGAAATGATGAGAAATGGCATTTATCGGGCACTTTTCATGTCCAAGGAGCTCAATGCCCTTGACACCTCCCCAAGGCGACAGAGCTGTGCATTCTTTGGCGACACCATTTTTTCTTTTGTTTAATTTCTATACTTATTGATAGAATAAAAACGATATGTCATGTACTGTAAGGGAAATGTCTCTTTTCATGGGGAAAGCTAGCACCAGCAAATGTTGTGTTTAGAAGAAGTGATTTAACATGACACGTGACCTAATTTACCGGAGCAAAAGCTCACCCAGCAAGCCCTGCTTTACTTCTACAGGAGAGAAGTACTGTAGAGTCTGCAAGATGTTCAGCTGGGTAGCTACGTCAGCATGCCTCGGCTGCAAAGGAACAAGTAATAGGTTTATTGCATGCTGATGTAGCGGCGAGGCTTATTAATAAGGCAGAATTAAGTGTTTCCGAGCTTCCCAAATGAGGCCCCATTTCTCTGTTCATCTCTGTGGTGCAGCCACAGAGAGACTATTCCCAGGGTGATTTAAGGTCCTAGGACAGCTCCCAAAGGGGGATGCACTTAGCTAAGCCTGGCTATCATGATCAATGGTCATCCATTGGCGCCTATCTGTCTAGGGAGTGCCAGTTGGACATCTGGACTGCATTACTAAGTGTCAGGAGTAAGTGACTCATATCTCACCTTGATCAACCAATCAGGGACTGGTAGGGCCGAGTAACCCACGTGGGACTCTGATGCCCATGGAACTTTCAGCCAATCAATGAGCTGTAGTTCCTCCAGGTAAAAACAGGCAACACAGAGAGCCTGAGAGATTCAGTGAGATTCAACAAGATTCAGAAGGGATTCTGGAGAGGATTCTGTGGACTGTTCTAAAGGGAATTCAAAGGAGAATTCCAGGGCAGGACGGCCCAGGAGCAGAAGGCTCCCAAGGGCAGGACATCCTCGCAGCGCGCCTCCTGACCATCCTGAGACTCAGCCCGGACAACCACGGAACGGCCAGTGTGTCTGAGTTCCAGAACTTTCCTTTGTTCTAAGAGTCTAGAGTGGAGGTTGCCAGAGAGTAACCAGCAGCAGGCCTCGTGAACAGGTCGGAACTGTGGAAAGCTGAATCACTATTCAGAACTAGCTCTTCATTAGGAACGAACCGGTCCTCTTCCTGACTTGCTGGGACCCACAGTCATCTTTTCTCCTGTGCACAAACTTTGCTAGTTAAAGCCAACACTAACTAGCCGGTCAGTGAGCATCAGCAGCGCACCGTCGCAAGCCGCACAGCACAGCCTGGCACTGAGCCAGAGAGCGCGGATTGGACAGCAACAGCCTGCAACTGTTTCTTTGTGCCCGCAGGAGATCTGAATCCCCAAAGATTGGATGAGTATTTAACTTCAATGCATTACAGCTCGAGAATTCAATTGTTATCCCAACCAGTTGATATCAATTTAATTCCTAAGAGTTATGTACTTGTTTGAGTATCTAATGTAGAAGTTATAACTAAGTTCATTTACGAAACGGTCTTAATGAATGATATACTGAACGTATGTCCTCTTGATATGTGTAACACTTCGTAACTGACTGAATATATACCTTTTGTATTCTGATAACCCTCTCGATAAGATCTGTTAGTTTTATATGCATATTCTATGTATTAATAAATGTATCCTCGTGTATTAGTACCTGTGTGTGTGCGTTGTTTGAGTTATGTCGCATGGTTGGACTCTAAAGCCATCAAAAGAATCAACTTTGTGATTTACTGCTACAATTAATAATTGTCTCAGTAAATGCCCAAACCCTACAGAACTGGTGCCTTCAGAGAGCCACTATGATTACATATTTGGCGTCCCTGAACCGGTTTTCTTACATATTTGGGGTCCCTGAACGGCTATGAATCACTACACTGAAAAGAGAAGAACGGAACCACAGCGTTTCGACTGTGAGGTCTTCTCACACCTGAAGAAGCCTCACACCTGTTAAAGGCTCCATGGTTTTCTTTCTTCTCTTTTCAACATGGAATACACCTATTGTCTGCAAGATGTGACAATTTCATGGTGTTTTGGAAGAAAACCTTTTTTCTTTGAATTCAAAATCAATCGGAATTTCAGCACGACACATCAACACTTTTTCTGTTTTAAGGAGATGATATTTTAAACCTGATAAAAATAGTAGGAAACACAAGTTTCTTGCTGTGAAAATTTAGATGGGGAAGTGTACTACTAGTAGCAGTGTAGAGCTCTCTGTGGTGGAGTGCAAGTGCATGTTCTATGGGCCAGTGGCGTAATGGATAACGCGTCTGACTTCGGATCAGAAGATTGTAGGTTCGAGTCCTGCCTGGCTCATGAGGCTTTTAAACCTCTCAGGTTCCTCGGTAACAGGTTGCCGTCATGTATATGAACTATAGAAAAGCATTTGCCACAACCCGTAAATTAGCACGCAAGTGCGGGCTAGTGAACACAGAACTGTATGGAGATCATCTCCAGCTCCGAGCTCAATTGCAATGAAAAAACATGCAGAACAGAACAGCTGAATTTGTGCTCGGTAGGGTGGGGAGGACTCAGCATTGCTATTGTTCTAATTGGCATGAACTGCAGGGGATCTGAATCAGAACATGTCAGTTAGTTCGATCATTGCGTCAATATGTAGGCCACGTTAATACAGAATTATTACTTTGTCTGTCTCGTCTTTGTATATAGCTGAATGTCCCTGACAATTTCATGTTAGTTTTTAAGAACGACATTGGTGCTAATAGATACACATATAGCATATAAGGAACACGTAAAAGTTTAGTCCATGCTGAAAAGATAAGAAAACCGCCACAACGTTTCATCTTGGAATAAATCTTTACTTGTTGTTTTGCAGCCTACCCATTCTGACCTAACTCCTCCCTTGAAATTCCCTAACAGATAAGGGTACGTAACGGCTCATGCGATGCTCAGTTGCAATTTGTCCCAAAACAAACAAGAACAGCAGCTGAGGGTTTGAGTTTGAACATGCACTGTATTAAAGCAGCTTTTATTTCCATTGATAAATGCTAGATATTCCTACAGAGATTCTCCAGGTGAGTAAGCGATTCCTGTTTCTGTTTCTATTTCTGTTTCATATATATATACAGTATATATATATGTTACATGTGTCTCTGCAATAGTACAAATGTGTTATACACTATCAGGGGCTGCTTTTTTGTGCACCTCATCTACAACAAGGGTTTTTTTTTTCATTTATGTTTGTGGACCTTCACCATTTGAGGAAGTGAGTTAGATAAGAAAGTTACAGGTATGGTGAGCAATGACTGACAAAGGCACGTACTGCGTATTCCTTACAGAAGTGTAAGCAATTTGTTCTAAAAAACACCGGCTAAAGTCCAACATCGTTAGCAATCTTATTACTTAAACAGAATTAACATCAATAAACTGTAAGGTGCTGGTACATGCGAGTAGATTTGATCTTCTATTAAACAAAAATGCAATTACAGCTCTAAAAAGGTCAACCTAGACTTCTGGAACAGATCTGTTCAGGTCATCGCTGTTCCTCTGACCTTGTGAGTCTTTGGAATTTTAAAAGTGTATTTTGCTTGCCTTTCATGTGGTCTGTGTACAAGTCACTGTGGCGTATGCGGTCCTACACAGCCTTGCTATAGACGTGACGAGCCTCCGCTATGTTGCAATGGAGAACAGGTTCAGTACGGAGCTGCCGAGAAAATTCAGCTGGAAAGCTCGTTGCAGAAAAGCATCGGTATCTGTGTCCAGCGGCAAAGCGTCCTTCGTGGGTGCTGAAGAATCGATTTCACAGGCTGCGGGTCCAGGCGATTTAGAGTGTTAAAGGTCCCAGCGAAAACGAAACGGCGCTGGTCCTTTTACACGCACGCACGCAACCAAATGCAAAGGACGCCGTAGTCGGCAGGATTTGAACTTGCGCGGGGAGACCCCAACGGATTTCAAGTCCGTCACCTTAAGCACTCGGCCACGACTACAGCGAGCGCCGCGGCCGCTGCCTTCTTGCTACAATCGAACAGGGAGTGCGAGGCGGCGGCGGCAGCGGAGGCAACTTTTTTCAAGTTCGCTCTCCGTTTAAGAAACCTTTTACGCCATACGTGCAAGCACACACACACACACCTCAGAGGACTTAAGGGTGGCTTCAAGTTGGAATGATAAAGTCTCCCCGTTCGGACATGAAAACAGAACGTTCTTAGACAGAAAGCAATCAACAACGGAGACATGTGGACGACGATTTTAGTCACTGCACTTTGAATAGCATTTTTACTCCAGTTACAGGAGATGCACCAATGGCCCTTGACCTACGCTCTTACCAATGCCTTGAACATTCAAACAAAACAGCCCTCAAGTCCTGCGGTTTAATATAACGCTGTTACGTGTCGAGGCAGTATTTTTCTCTGTCCTACCGTTGAGACACGGGGCGTATATGGAAACGAACACATGCTACGGATCGTCTCTAATCGGTCCCTACAGTTGGAAGGCTCCTTGAAGCGTGCACCCCCATCATTCATCTTTGCGCATCTGTGAAAGGTAGACTCTTGAGCAATGTTTGAGCCAGCTCTAAGGCAACTAGTGCTATTGGACAGACACCTCTGGAAGATCCTAAGAGTCTCTTAACACCACTTCCAGCAGTAAGCTTAATTGTTCGCTGGAGGTCTCCCACCCAGGTACTGACCAGGCAAAGAATCACCAGTACATTGAATGAGGAAGTTAATCCTGAAATCCAATTACATATCTCAAGGTAAGACAAATCCATAAGAACATGTCTTAGTATTACTTCGTTTACATTAGTATGGCACTGAGTTGGAGCTCCTCTTTAAGCTGTGGTTTAGTTTTGCATTCATGTGTTTCTAGAGCAGTTATTTATGGGGGTGGGTGGGTCTTTCACAGAGGCTCAGGACAAATCCCCCGCCTGAAAGTCTAATGTGTGCGTTCAGACAGTCACAGGTCAAGAGCCAGGCAGGAGGACAATGGACAGATGAGCCAACGAACTAAAAATAAAAGAACAGATATGAAAAAGCCACCATCTTTTTCTTTTTGACATTTTCCGACTTTCATGCAAGCCAGGACAAAGTTGCTCGTAGCTACTTGTGGATTCAAATACTCTATCGAGTGCTTTGATGAGTTTTTGCAATTTGATTGTCGTCCTGTCAGCCTGTTTCTGTTTTTTTTTTTCAATCTAGGGATGGAAAGTATGAGGGAAATGATGGAGCAATCAATAACCGCTCCGGAAAAATGGCAGAAAGAAATGGTCCGTCACTAAGGACATTTGTGAAGCAGAGGAGTGACATCACCACAAAGGCGACACATTCTGCTGATGGTTTTGGTGAATAATGATTGAGGCGCGTTAAGAGAAAGGTAGCTGTGTCAGCATGCGTAGGCTGCAAACGATCAAGCAAAGGTTTACTCCATGCTGAAAAGAGAAGAAAAGAAGCACAACGTTTCGACTGTGGAGCCTTCTGCGCCATCTTCTTTAGCGGTGATGATGTTTACATTGGAAAAACGGAGACATGCGTCTCTGGGTGGGCTTGAACCACCAACCTTTCGGTTAACAGCCGAACGCGCTAACCGATTGCGCCACAGAGACTGACGGCCGCTTGTGCTCCCTACATTTGCAGGTTTATGGTCAAAGAAAACAATCACTTGCGCTTCTTGCAGCCGGCAATCTTTTTCCACTGACAACCAAGAAATGGATTTCATCTTTCACAAGCTGTATGGATTTCTTCAAAAACAAGTTATTCCAGAAAGGAAATGAATTCTTGCATTAAACTGAACCAAGCTGTACATGTTTGTCTGAAATGATACATTCGGCACAACAAGACACGGAGAGAGGCACCGCTGGTATTCAGACCCAGGATCGCCTGCTTACTAGGCGGGCACTTTAAGCCACTAGGGAACAGCGCCAGCGGAGCACCGCGCTTTTACAGACACTTGGACCCATCTGCGTTCGGTGTGCTCTTAACCTGCTCTCTGAGCCCGTTGCCTCCGTCCCATTTAATAGCAGAACTGACGCCAAGAGAAATGATGAGAAATGGCATTTATCGGGCACTTTTCATGTCCAAGGAGCTCAATGCCCTTGACACCTCCCCAAGGCGACAGAGCTGTGCATTCTTTGGCGACACCATTTTTTCTTTTGTTTAATTTCTATACTTATTGATAGAATAAAAACGATATGTCATGTACTGTAAGGGAAATGTCTCTTTTCATGGGGAAAGCTAGCACCAGCAAATGTTGTGTTTAGAAGAAGTGATTTAACATGACACGTGACCTAATTTACCGGAGCAAAAGCTCACCCAGCAAGCCCTGCTTTACTTCTACAGGAGAGAAGTACTGTAGAGTCTGCAAGATGTTCAGCTGGGTAGCTATGTCAGCATGCCTCGGCTGCAAAGGAACAAGTAATAGGTTTATTGCATGCTGAAAAGAGAAGAAAGGAAACACAACGTTTCGGCCGTGAGGTCTTCTCACACCTGAAGAAGCCTCACACCTGTAAAAGGCTCCATTGTTTTCTTTTTTCTCTTTTCAACATGGAATACACCTATTGTCTGCAAGATGTGACAATTTCACGGTGTTTTGGAAGAAAACGTTTTTTCTTTGAATTCAAAATCAATCGGAATTTCAGCACGACACATCAACACTTTTTCTGTTTTAAGGAGATGATATTTTAAACCTGATAAAAATAGTAGGAAACACAAGTTTCTTGCTGTGAAAATTTAGATGGGGAGGTGTACTACTAGTAGCAGTGTAGAGCTCTCTGTGGTGGAGTGCAAGCGCATGTTCTATGGGCCAGTGGCGTAATGGATAACGCGTCTGACTTCGGATCAGAAGATTGTAGGTTCGAGTCCTGCCTGGCTCGTGAGGCTTTTAAACCTCTCAGGTTCCTCGGTAACAGGTTGCCGTCATGTATATGAACTATAGAAAAGCATCTGCCACAACCCGTAAATTAGCACGCAAGTGCGGGCTAGTTAACACAGAACTGTATGGAGATCATCTCCAGCTCCGAGCTCAATTGCAATGAAAAAACATGCAGAACAGAACTGGAGAGCAGCTGAATTTGTGCTCAGTAGGGTGGGGAGGACTCAGCATTGCTATTGTTCTAATTGGCATGAACTGCAGGGGATGTGAATCAGAACATGTCAGTTAGTTCGATCATTGCGTCAATATGTAGGCCACGTTAATACAGAATTATTACTTTGTCTGTCTCGTCTTTGTATATAGCTGAATGTCCCTGACAATTTCATGTTAGTTTTTAAGAACGACATTGGTGCTAATATATACATATATAGCATATAAGGAACACGTAAAAGTTTAGTCCATGCTGAAAAGATAAGAAAACCGCCACAACGTTTCATCTTGGAATAAATCTTTACTTGTTGTTTTGCAGCCTACCCATTCTGACCTAACTCCTCCCTTGAAATTGCCAAACAGATAAGGGTACGTAACGGCTCATGCGATGCTCAGTTGCAATTTGTCCCAAAACAAACAAGAACAGCAGCTGAGGGTTTGAGTTTGAACATGCACTGTATTAAAGCAGCTTTTATTTCCATTGATAAATGCTATATATTCCTACAGAGATTCTCCAGGTGAGTAAGCGATTCCTGTTTCTGTTTCTATTTCTGTTTCATATATATATATACAGTATATATACAGTATTGTACTATTATTATATAATTCGTTACACTGTGGCTGTGTTGTGTGTGTTAAGCTGCTGTTGCACTGCAATTTCCCTCACGGGATCAATAAAGTATCTATCTATAAGAAGACATTACCAACAACGACCACAAGATGGAGATATTGTCTAGACATTACCAACAACGACCACAAGATGGAGATATTGTCCAAAGAGGCAAGAAGGGCAAAGCCGCGATAAGGTAAAATCATTTTTTGTAAGAGATTGCTGTCAGAATGCACATCCGTATCCCAAACAGAATCTCTAGTAAAATATGATCATTTGTGAAACAGGCAAATGAGTGTCTGCTACAATATGATTGCTACAGATGCAGCCATTCAAAATGTGCGGGCGATACTGCATTATTTTCCGGTACGCTGTACGCAGTCTACCGCGAGTTACCGGTAAATACCGCGAGTTACCGGTAAATACCGCTAGCAAAATAATATTATCCGGAATTTCCGCAAGGTGGAGCTAATAAAGCTCAACTTCTCATGTTTGAGCTGTAGCCATCAAAGTCTTTAATGAAGATATTACTTATAGTATTAATAATAAATGACCTTGGACAAGCTGTAAACTCAAAGTATTGCCCTGGTCCACATTATTTTTTTCACTGACCTTCTTTGTAAAAGTAACACCACAGCATTTCGCAATCACGCATTTTTTTCCAATCATGCAAAGTACAGTAATTTTTGAGAATCGATTCACCATGCCTTTCACATGCTCATAAAAGAGATTGATTTAGGAACATAAACATATTACCGTATGCAAACTGTACTGTATACAGTTTGTATATGTATATGTATATGTATATGTATATTTAATGTCTTAACTGTGCCCGTTTAAGTATTGAATATTTATATGGAATTTTACCACTGAAGGGAAATCTTAGTGCCTGAGCATAAAAAGAATAGGAGCGTAATGCAACGCGTGTGAAGGCCATAAACGATATTAATTTTGGAACATAAACATACAGTATATGGCTGGTCTCGGTACTTTAAAGAAAACATACACGAAACATGGTTTCATTATGACCAGAATCGGTCTTGAGATATTTTTAACTTGATTTACAGTATTTGAGAGGTATGTCTTGACACCGATACTACGTAAATACTCCTCACGTATATGTTTCTAGGTTTATATTATGCATTTCATACGGTCAAATTGCTTTTGAGCAACTGATAAGAAGCGCGAAACGGTATGCCCAGGGCGTTTTAGTTTTTGTTTTGTTTTAATGCAGTGCAGTGGATTGATTAGAGATATCAAGTACATACAAGTCATTTTTTAAATGTTGTAGTTCGTCTTGTAAAAATGTTACGAGTACATCATCTGTCAACAATTACACAGGTTCTGTTTCCATATTGCGGTTTTTGGTTACGTAATACTATTTTCTAATTTCACGTTGTGAATATATGATTTGGGCAAACAGAGCCGCAAAGAAGTACATTATGGGTTGTTGTTGTTTTTTTGCAGTTTTATCTAAAATAAGCGATGCTTAAACCTTTGTCTGATTCTTGTGAAACTATCCACACGACAGTTACCTAGGAGTTGACTTCAGTGATGTCACTGATGGGATGTTTCTAAAAATCCATCCTCTGTAAAACATCTTCTCTAGTTGTTCTGCATATGTATTCGCTAATGAAGCTGTGTGTTCTGAGCCTGGTTCTCTACATTTCTGTATGAACCAGCTTAGAGGGCTAAAGACAGCTTGTGTTTAAATTGAGTGTAAGGTAATTTATGCTTCTAAAGTCATGGTCAGCATTTATTATTGTACTGTGCTGTAAACTTCTTCTGTGCCTAATTACATTATTTTATAGTCGATAATGTTTCTGTAGTGCTTTTTCAGCCCTCAGCATGTGTCTGCGCTGGTGGTGCTGTGGGTTAGGTTCCTGACTCCTATGTCACATGGTCTGTGGTTGAATCTCATGGAACTATGACTTTAATTTTTAACAAACATTTCTTTGAAAAAATGAAACATTTCCCTTGGTCAGAGATTAAATAAAACCTCACTCGCATCAAAACAAATTTATATTTCTAAATATCACAACATGATCGAATTTACGTCTTTTTAATAACAATGAATAGTCACCTATGCGTTACAAAATAAACATTTATATTGATTTGAATCGAGTTTTGATTTAAATCGTAAACGCGTGTTTAAAGGCGATATACTGTATAAAAGCGCTGATTCTTATGGAATGTGTTTGGCCGGGGATTCAAAAAAATTATTTTTTTTAATCGCGTATCTAAGGAAAATTGCAGTATAACTTTGTTCATGCACAAACAGTGGCATGTTACATTATAATTTGGGTGTCTCCTCTTGCCAGAAAGCTCTAAATTGGATTTTGAGTGCGGTTTTTGACTTTTTCTAAATTGCAACCCATAAATAAAGCTGATACAGTTTAGACTTACTGTATTCTAAACTGTATTACAACATCACATTGGACAATGCAACGTAAATTGCAAAAATGCACTTGGAATCTGTCCAAGCCCTACTACGAAAATTATTAAAACTGCGACACTTATCATTCATCTTTAAATAAACTTTATTTTATATAGCGTTTTAAGCGAATAGGTAATTAGATTGCTCATAAACCTAATCGCTTTTTCTACATAAACACAGCGTGATTGCTCTCTGAAAATGCTTTTTTCTTTATATTTAGGCTCAGATTTCAACTATAGATTGTATTATTATAAACTTTCTTGGAAAAATGTCTTTTATGTAAACCATGTTTGCTATTAATTCATTTAGGGCTAAAATACGTTCATTGTCTTCCAATCGAGTCGAGTTGACATTGGAAGCTTGCCACGCCCGGACTGTTACACCAACGCATTAGCATGTTGAAGCGATTTCATTGAGGAGGCCATCTACTAGTTAACACTGTACTTCCTACTTTGAAAACACCTGTGAAATTGGTTTAATTCGTCACAGCCAGCACTCCGGCAGAGAGGGGGGTTGTACTCGTTAATGTCTGATGACATACAAGTGGAAAGATTACAGATTTTAATCGTTTTTTTTCTGAACCAGGGAAAATCTGATCATGTTTCTCTATAACAATAATAAAAAACTTTATTTTAAATTATTTTACATATCCCGCTTGCACATCGCACGACTTTAATAAATCTATTCTTTATTAATACTAAATAAATAATACTAAAAATACTACAGCAAAGAGGTCACTTGATTTTTGGAATAATTCCAAATGATCCACTGGCATTCCTGAAGTCTGTTTAGTGCATAATCTTCCAAATACAATCACTAAGCAATTATAAGAATTATACCATCCTATTTCTTTGTGATGTCCTGTAAAAACTAAACCTATTTTTATAAGGCTTTTACTCAAAAGGTTTCCAAACACACAAAGCATTTGTGAAGTACTATAGTATTTCTAAAGGTTACTGGTACAACATCAATCATTAAAGCTTAACAATAAAGTTTAGATTGCTGACTATGGACTAACTACATTAACTAACTGCAATGCAACATTATACATTTTACAAGAATATCTGGTTGAATTCTTGCATTTGTAGCCAATTTAATGCGAGAGAAATAAGCCAATTTAATTATTTCACAAAAAATAATGTAATATAAAATGGATGTTTTTAACTTTATTGTAGTGTTTTAGAAACTAATATGTCTTTCAAAATGGTTGTTTTTCACTCCTAGGAATGAAAGCTGTTGTTATATGATGTTTATTTTCAAATTTGGAAAAATCAAAGGATTCTAGCTTTCTCCCCTTGCAGGCATCGGACACAGAGAACCTCATGGTTTTCCTAAAAATCATTTTTTATGTTCCCTGGTGTTCCAAACTTAGTTTTAATTTGTTATTATGTTAAAAACAGGGTAATAAATTTCTAATTGGACTATAAATAATGTCATATTGTCTGCTATAAAACTGATGTTTTCAACTCTATTGTAGAGATTCTAGAATCATCTAATAGAGAATTGAAATAAAAAAAGGGCATAAGAAAACATTACCAACAACGACCACAAGATGGAGATATTGTCTAGACATTACCAACAACGACCACAAGATGGAGATATTGTCCAAAAAGGCAAGAAGGGCAAAGCCGCGATAAGGTAAAATCATTTTTTGAAAGAGATTGCTGTCAGAATGCACAACTGAATCCCAAACAGAATCTCTAGTCAAATATGATCATTTGTGAAACAGGCAAATGAGTCTCTCAGGTGCCCATTGCTCATTTTCAGACACATTTATGCAATACTTTCACCATGCGTTGAGCAATAGGGATTAAAGATACCAGAGGTAAGGTTTAAAAGTGATTCTGAGGTGCAACACATCAGCAATACAGCTAGGCATCTGAAATGCGGGGTTTGAGAGCCCTTCAGGGAACACCGTACCCTAAAGGTACCAGAAGTCCAGTAGTATAAGCATTAAGTCACTGTCACCCCTGTTACAATGTGATTGCTACATATCTTCATTTCTTTGGTTTTTAAGGAGTAAGAGTGCAGGGGGTCTAAATCTCCGATCCAGTGTGTTGAAGTATTTCACAACATTACCTGTAGCCCGTATGGAAATAAATACTAATTCTGATTATTGCCCTGGGCATGTACCAATAAATCACTGAGCATATATATATATATCACTGTGTTGAAGCTAGAGACCTGTATGTAATATTATGGTGCTAAAATGTCATTTTCACATATATTAATGTAATAAATGATTGCTTATGCTTTATAAACAAATCTAATTAAAATAAATGATTAAGTTTTGTATTTATCTTGTACCATAGAACATGATTTTCTTTGTATTTCAAGCCCACAAAGTGTCCAAATGACGCACTACATGATATAAGGAAGATTATCACATGCATATCGGTATTATCTTTCTTATGAAAATGCATTCCTTTCATTACCTTTTACTTTTTAAAATGAACTCAAATTGTGTATAATGTAATAATTTAAGTAGAAGTGCTTCACTGCTCTATGCCGTCTGGAAATAAATCCTCAGACTACTTACTGCCCTGGGCATGTACCAATAAATTACAGGAGCACATCTATATATCACTGCGTTGAAGCAGGAGACACACAATCACTGCAAACACATCCTAAATACAGTGTTCTAGCACCTTTGACCTCATCCAGAACATATCATTTCTTGAAAGGGATTGCTGTCCGAATGCACATCTGAATCCCAAACAGAATCTCTAGTAAAATACGATCATTTGTGAAACAGGCAAATGACTGTCTCAGGGGCCCATTCCTCATTCTCAAGACACATGTATGCAGTACGTACACCATGCATTGAGCAATAGGGATTAAAGCTAAGGTTAGAAGTCCACCACAGCTAAGGTTAGAAGTCATTCTGACTATATTCTAAAATATTGGACTCATATTCTTATGATGGCAGACATGATGCTGCGTTTAAAACCGGGGTTAATGGACATTATATGACTGTCAATTCTGTTTTGTTTTGGAGACTCTTGGCTGCCTATATGGTACACTGCAGCGTGAAGGAATTATTTTCCAAAACTGTGTCAGCTCAAAAGTTGTAAGAGAACCTCTCCAGCTGCTTTAACTCTCTTCATTTTTGTCATTTAATTGTCTGTCGGCACTATGTGGCAGCGTTGCATGACAACCCCTCTCACCACGGAAAGGAACCTAACAGCTTTGGTAAGAGAGGAGAAAAGGACCTGGCCAGTAAGGGGCACGAACCCGTGACTTTGGCGTTATTAGCACCATGCTCTAACCAACTCAGCTAACCGGCCTCACGACAGTGGTTCTCTCTGTGCTGCAAAAAATCGAACTCAGGGAATTTCTTTTGCCCTCCTTTGAATAGAAAGCCGTGTAATTCAGTGTACGGGCTTTCTCATGCAGTTTCATGGTTCTTGTAACCCAAATCCTACACTGGCCTGAAGTGCCCCCCCATTTCACAGCATTTTTCAGCTGATTTAAAATGTACCTAAAGGAGAAGCATTATTGAAGACGATCAATTACCAAGAGCTTTTGTCAAAGGTTTTGGTGGTCATTTTTAATGACCACAGAGCGATGTGACCTCGGTTTTACATCTCATCCAAAAGACAGCGCCCTTTTACAACACAGTGTCTCCGTCACTATGCTGGGGCATTGGGACCCGCACAGACCTCAGGGTGAGCGCCCCACCGCCGGCACCATTAACACCGCTTCCAGCTGGAAGCTTTGTTTTTCCCTGTAGCTCACCCTCATCCGGGTACTGACCTGGCTCACACCTGCTTAGCTTCAGTGGGTTTTCAGTTGCGAGTTGCAAGGGGATGCAAGTGATGGAGCAGCTAGCTGCAAAAGCCACTGCATTGGCGGGGAATCAAAGCCGAGCCTCCCGCGTGGCAGGCGAGAATTCTACCACTGAACCACCAATGCTCAGAACCCGGGCCTTCAAAAAAGACGCTTTTTTGGTGCTCTGTGCAAAAAGCGTCGACATCTGCTTCCAGCTGTAAAATGCCATTCGCGGACGCTGAAGAACTTATTTGCAAGGGAGCGGGTACAAGCAATTTGGCATTTTAAAACCACCAGGAACACCGAACAGGCGCGCTTCTTTGCTTGCGCCGAAACACAACGACAGGAGGTGGACAACGTAGTCTGCAGGATTCGAACCTCTTTCTGTCTATTATATACTAAATGTTCTCTTGTCTGTCTCTTGTTTGTATAGAACTGAATGTCCCTGACAATGTACTGTTAGTTTTAATTGAAGAACGGCATTTGTGTTCAAATATATCAGACAAGTTTACGTAACTGCTCATGCGACACTCAGTTGTAATTAGTCAAGAAATAAAGTCGAACAACAGCTGCGGGTTTGATTCTGAACGTATCAGATTGCAGCACCTTTTACTTCCATTGACAAATGATAGAGATTCGAAGAGAGATCCTTCAGACCAGCAAGCAAACCCACGGCTATTTCGGTTTTCTATCTAGGCAACGTTGGTGTCTGCAATAGCATACATGAAAGCGTGATGCAATTTCTGTGGCTAAATTTGTTGCACGTCATGCACAGTAAGAGTGTTTCTAACACCAAATAAAAAGTCAACAATTAGCGATCACGCCTTCTCCTCAGTTAACCCACTGAAACCCTTGCTGTTAACAGTTCTTTAATGCATGCTTTACGAGCACCTACATATTGTGTCGGTTCTTTCAGTTTTATTCATTAGGTTTTCAAAGGCATAAGTAGAACACCAGAGGTGCGAACGCAAGATGTGTGGTTATCTGAAGAACTCATTTCCATGGCAGCGGGGCCAAGCTATTTAGTGTTTTTATAGTACCAGGGAAGGAGAAGCGGCACTTCACCTTTGCCGCGCAGGCACAAGGAGACGTGCGGCAGACGCCGTAGTCGGCAAGATTTGAACCTACATGGGGAGTCCCCAACGGATTTCGAGTCCATCGCCATAACCACTCGGCCACGACTACAGCGAGTTCACCATCGCCGCATTCCTCCTTTAATCTAACACGGAGTGCGACGTGGCTGCGGAAACCTTTTCAAAGTCGCTCTCCGTTAAAAAAAAATAATACCTTTGACAAAATACGTGCCGGCAGACAGACACGCCTCAGAGGGTTTAAGGCTGGCTTCATGTCGGAATGATAAAGTCTCCCCGTCCGGACATGAAAATGCCACTTTGTTACACACAAAAAAAGAATCAACAACAGAGAAATGCCCACAAGCATTTGAAAAGCCGCACCACGTCGCACTTGAAATAGCTCTTACATTAGTGGTAGACGCAGGAATCGCATTTTTATTTACGCTCTTACCAACGCGATGGAAAGCAAAACAAAGCAAAGCAGAGCAAAACAAAACGAACAAATGAAAACCCTGCACATAACGCCGTTACGTGCCCAAGTGGTATTGTACGTCATCCTAGCACTGCACCCCGGGGCGTACGGTACATGGGAACGAGCACACGCCACGAATCGTCTCGAATCACTCCCTACAGCTGTAAGGCGCCTTGAAGCGTGCACCCCCAACATTCTTCTTTGCGCATGTGTGAAAGGTAAACTCTTGAACAGACTCTGAACCAGCTCTAAGGAAACTAATCCGATTAGACGTTACTTTGACTCATCTTTTTACGCTCAGTGCTGGATTGCTCAAACTCCAGCTAGGGTTAGGGTTAGCATTCCCACGCTACTTAGACACTTTGTTTACGCTCAGTGCTGGATTTTGGGAACTTCAGGACGAGTTGGAATTTTCTCCTATCTGTCAATTCTGTTTTGTTTTGGAGACTCTTGGCTGCCTATGTTGTACAGTGCAGCGTGAAGGAAACATTTTCCAAAACTGTGTCAGCTCAAAAGTTGTAAGAAAACCTCTCCAGCTGCTTTAACTCTCTTCATTTTTGTCATTTAATGTGACACTCGATGTATAACTGGAGCCTCACATATGCAAATGGTGAGGCTCCAGTTCGACACCCAGTTCGACACCACTTTACAGTATATGACAAAAGCATGGCAGACTGTGCCGGACCGGCAGATAACTTCCGCTTATTTTTTCCATATTAAACATTGGAAATCCTCCCACTTGTATTTGTGACACTTGATTTTGGGTCCACCTAAGACACTCTTAAATCTTCAAACACTTTTCTCTTCTCCCGCAACACTCTTGTCTGTCGGCACTATGTGGCAACGTTGCATGACAACCCCTCTCACCACGGAAAGGAACCTAACAGCTTTGGTAAGAGAGGAGAAAAGGACCTGGCCAGTACGGGGCTCGAACCCGTGACCTTGGCGTTATTAGCACCACGCTCGAACCAACTGAGCTAACCGGCCTCACAACAGTGCTCCTCTCTGTGCTGCAAAAAATCGAACTCAGGGAATTTCTTTTGTCCTCCTTTGAATAGAAAGCCGTGTAATTCAGTGTACGGGCTTTCTCGTGCAGTTTCATGGTTCTTGTAACCCAAATCCTACACTGGCCTGAAGTGCCCCCCCATTTCACAGCATTTTTCAGCTGATTTAAAATGTACCTAAAGGAGAAGCATTATTGAAGACCATCAATTACCAAGAGCTTTTGTCAAAGGTTTTGGTGGTCATTTTGAATGACCACAGAGCGCTGTGACCTCGGTTTTACATCTCATCCAAAAGACAGCGCCCTTTTACAACACAGCATCTCCGTCACTATACTGGGGCATTGGGACCCGCACAGACCTCAGGGTGAGCGCCCCACCGCCGGCACCATTAACACCGCTTCCAGCTGGAAGCTTTGTTTTTCCCTGTAGCTCACCCTCATCCGGGTACTGACCTGGCTCACACCTGCTTA
>NW_027168082.1:67500-68544 GCF_040954835.1 Lepisosteus oculatus
CATAGAGGAATAGGCCAAAATACTTCCTAACCGCTGCTCAGGTCTGACCAGCCACTACAGAAAGTGGGGATTGAGGTTTTTGTCATAAAGGAGGTTCCACTAGCTCCTTAATATAAGGGTTCACATACTTTTTCCATCAATGACCTTGATTGTTTAAACCATTTGGTCAATAAAGAAACAGCAATGTCAAATGTTGGGCGTGTGTTGTTTGTGAAATCAGACTCTCTTTATTAATTATTATGACTTAGATAAAGATAAGATCACATGTTAGGAGCCATTCATGCAGAAATCCACATCATTCCGAAGGGCTGTTTACAAAAGTTTTTCTCCCAACTGTATGTGAGAGAAAAGCAGAGACGCTCACTAAGTAAGGTGGGGTTGTAGCTTTGCAAATCACAAGGACATTTGTACGCTCAAAATGGGACAGGAGCACCCCAGATGGGACTCAAACCCACAATCGCTGTTTTAGGAGGCCAGTGTCTTAGCCATTAGGCCACTGGGGCACACTGGGGAGGGTCAATCACGCTGATGAGAGACAGTTTTTTTTTCCTTTGCTTTTTCAAAGGGATCCCCAAAATTAGGGAAGTTAGGCAGCAGAAGGTTTACTGTGACCTGAGAAGGACCGGCATCCAATCACGGTGGTACACACACACACGCTCTCACTCATCTGAGCTACACGGCTACCAAGATGATCTCAGGTGCGCCGAGCTGGTACGGAACATATTGAACTGATCGACGACGAATTGTCTCTCAGACAGGCTTTTCACCTCTGAGCTCCCTGACTGACAGTGATCAGCTAGGTAGTGAAACAGTCAGCTGCTTCTAAGCCTTAAACAGCTGCATCTCGGCGCTTCCACGGAGAGATGATTTGAAAGCCGAACATCGCCTATTGGGAACACCTTTCTATCACTAGTTTAAGAGACTCTTAAGGTCTTGCAGAGGTGCCTGTCTAATAGCATGTGCTTTGCAAGCTATAGGTGTTTAGGCTGAGGCAGAATGCCTGTTAACAAAATGTTTTTCTAAAGGGGCCTCGCACTCTTTTCC
>NW_027168083.1:0-68445 GCF_040954835.1 Lepisosteus oculatus
GCCCGAAATAAACGCGTTTTTTTCAGACAACTGAATACCCATGTAGCAGCAAGGCTCAGAAGAGCCCACACACTCAGATCTTAACCCCAGTGTGCTGAAAGTGTCAAAACATGTTTTTCAGCAGAAATAAACATGTTTCTGCAAGTTTGGTCAACCCCATGTAAGTTATGGGGCAGTAACAGTACACTCTGCAAAACGTGTTTTTCAGCCCGAAATAAACGCGTTTTTTCAGACAACTGAATCCCCATGTAGCAGCAAGGCTCAGAAGAGCCCACACACTCAGATCTTAACCCCAGTGTGCTGAAAGTGTCAAAACATGTTTTTCAGCAGAAATAAACATGTTTCTGCAAGTTTGGTCAACCCCATGTAAGTTATGGGGCAGTAACAGTACACTTTTCAAAACGTGTTTTTCAGCCCGAAATAAACGCGTTTTTCAGACAACTGAATCCCCATGTAGCAACAAGGCTCAGAAGAGCCCACACACTCAGATCTTAACCCCAGTGTGCTGAAAGTGTCAAAACATGTTTTTCAGCAGAAATAAACATGTTTCTGCAAGTTTGGTCAACCCCATGTAAGTTATTGGGCAGTAACAGTACACTTTTCAAAATGTGTTTTTCAGCCCGAAATAAACGCGTTTTTTCAGACAACTGAATCCCCATGTAGCAGCAAGGCTCAGAAGAGCCCACACACTCAGATCTTAACCCCAGTGTGCAGAAAGGGTCAAAACGTGTTTTTCAGCAGAAATAAACATGTTTCTGCAAGTTTGGTCAACCCCATGTAAGTTATGGGGCAGTAACAGTACACTTTTCAAAACGTGTTTTTCAGCCCGAAATAAACGCGTTTTTTCAGACAACTGAATCCCCATGTAGCAGCAAGGCTCAGAAGAGCCCACACACTCAGATCTTAACCCCAGTGTGCTGAAAGTATCAAAACATGTTTTTCAGCAGAAATAAACATGTTTCTGCAAGTTTGGTCAACCCCATGTAAGTTATGGGGCAGTAACAGTACACTTTTCAAAACGTGTTTTTCAGCCCGAAATAAACGCGTTTTTTCAGACAACTGAATCCCCATGTAGCAACAAGGCTCAGAAGAGCCCACACACTCAGATCTTAACCCCAGTGTGCTGAAAGTGTCAAAACATGTTTTTCAGCAGAAATAAACATGTTTCTGCAAGTTTGGTCAACCCCATGTAAGTTATGGGGCAGTAACAGTACACTTTTCAAAACGTGTTTTTCAGCCCGAAATAAACGCGTTTTTTCAGACAACTGAATACCCATGTAGCAGCAAGGCTCAGAAGAGCCCACACACTCAGATCTTAACCCCAGTGTGCTGAAAGTGTCAAAACATGTTTTTCAGCAGAAATAAACATGTTTCTGCAAGTTTGGTCAACCCCATGTAAGTTATGGGGCAGTAACAGTACACTCTGCAAAACGTGTTTTTCAGCCCGAAATAAACGCGTTTTTTCAGACAACTGAATCCCCATGTAGCAGCAAGGCTCAGAAGAGCCCACACACTCAGATCTTAACCCCAGTGTGCTGAAAGTGTCAAAACATGTTTTTCAGCAGAAATAAACATGTTTCTGCAAGTTTGGTCAACCCCATGTAAGTTATGGGGCAGTAACAGTACACTTTTCAAAACGTGTTTTTCAGCCCGAAATAAACGCGTTTTTTCAGACAACTGAATACCCATGTAGCAGCAAGGCTCAGAAGAGCCCACACACTCAGATCTTAACCCCAGTGTGCTGAAAGTGTCAAAACATGTTTTTCAGCAGAAATAAACATGTTTCTGCAAGTTTGGTCAACCCCATGTAAGTTATGGGGCAGTAACAGTACACTTTTCAAAACGTGTTTTTCAGCCCGAAATAAACGCGTTTTTTCAGACAACTGAATACCCATGTAGCAGCAAGGCTCAGAAGAGCCCACACACTCAGATCTTAACCCCAGTGTGCTGAAAGTGTCAAAACATGTTTTTCAGCAGAAATAAACATGTTTCTGCAAGTTTGGTCAACCCCATGTAAGTTATGGGGCAGTAACAGTACACTTTTCAAAACGTGTTTTTCAGCCCGAAATAAACGCGTTTTTTCAGACAACTGAATCCCCATGTAGCAACAAGGCTCAGAAGAGCCCACACACTCAGATCTTTACCCCAGTGTGCTGAAAGTGTCAAAACATGTTTTTCAGCAGAAATAAACATGTTTCTGCAAGTTTGGTCAACCCCATGTAAGTTATTGGGCAGTAACAGTACACTTTTCAAAACGTGTTTTTCAGCCCGAAATAAACGCGTTTTTTCAGACAACTGAATCCCCATGTAGCAGCAAGGCTCAGAAGAGCCCACACACTCAGATCTTAACCCCAGTGTGCAGAAAGGGTCAAAACGTGTTTTTCAGCAGAAATAAACATGTTTCTGCAAGTTTGGTCAACCCCATGTAAGTTATGGGGCAGTAACAGTACACTTTTCAAAACGTGTTTTTCAGCCCGAAATAAACGCGTTTTTTCAGACAACTGAATCCCCATGTAGCAACAAGGCTCAGAAGAGCCCACACACTCAGATCTTAACCCCAGTGTGCTGAAAGTGTCAAAACATGTTTTTCAGCAGAAATAAACATGTTTCTGCAAGTTTGGTCAACCCCATGTAAGTTATGGGGCAGTAACAGTACACTTTTCAAAACGTGTTTTTCAGCCCGAAATAAACGCGTTTTTTCAGACAACTGAATCCCCATGTAGCAACAAGGCTCAGAAGAGCCCACACACTCAGATCTTAACCCCAGTGTGCTGAAAGTGTCAAAACATGTTTTTCAGCAGAAATAAACATGTTTCTGCAAGTTTGGTCAACCCCATGTAAGTTATGGGGCAGTAACAGTACACTTTTCAAAACGTGTTTTTCAGCCCGAAATAAACGCGTTTTTTCAGACAACTGAATCCCCATGTAGCAGCAAGGCTCAGAAGAGCCCACACACTCAGATCTTAACCCCAGTGTGCAGAAAGTGTCAAAACGTGTTTTTCAGCAGAAATAAACATGTTTCTGCAAGTTTGGTCAACCCCATGTAAGTTATGGGGCAGTAACAGTACACTCTGCAAAACGTGTTTTTCAGCCCGAAATAAACGCGTTTTTTCAGACAACTGAATCCCCATGTAGCAGCAAGGCTCAGAAGAGCCCACACACTCAGATCTTAACCCCAGTGTGCTGAAAGTGTCAAAACATGTTTTTCAGCAGAAATAAACATGTTTCTGCAAGTTTGGTCAACCCCATGTAAGTTATGGGGCAGTAACAGTACACTTTTCAAAACGTGTTTTTCAGCCCGAAATAAACGCGTTTTTTCAGACAACTGAATCCCCATGTAGCAACAAGGCTCAGAAGAGCCCACACACTCAGATCTTAACCCCAGTGTGCTGAAAGTGTCAAAACATGTTTTTCAGCAGAAATAAACATGTTTCTGCAAGTTTGGTCAACCCCATGTAAGTTATGGGGCAGTAACAGTACACTTTTCAAAACGTGTTTTTCAGCCCGAAATAAACGCGTTTTTTCAGACAACTGAATCCCCATGTAGCAGCAAGGCTCAGAAGAGCCCACACACTCAGATCTTAACCCCAGTGTGCTGAAAGTGTCAAAACATGTTTTCAGCAGAAATAAACATGTTTCTGCAAGTTTGGTCAACCCCATGTAAGTTATGGGGCAGTAACAGTACACTTTTCAAAACGTGTTTTTCAGCCCGAAATAAACGCGTTTTTTCAGACAACTGAATACCCATGTAGCAGCAAGGCTCAGAAGAGCCCACACACTCAGATCTTAACCCCAGTGTGCTGAAAGTGTCAAAACATGTTTTTCAGCAGAAATAAACATGTTTCTGCAAGTTTGGTCAACCCCATGTAAGTTATGGGGCAGTAACAGTACACTTTTCAAAACGTGTTTTTCAGCCCGAAATAAACGCGTTTTTTCAGACAACTGAATCCCCATGTAGCAACAAGGCTCAGAAGAGCCCACACACTCAGATCTTAACCCCAGTGTGCTGAAAGTGTCAAAACATGTTTTTCAGCAGAAATAAACATGTTTCTGCAAGTTTGGTCAACCCCATGTAAGTTATGGGGCAGTAACAGTACACTTTTCAAAACGTGTTTTTCAGCCCGAAATAAACGCGTTTTTTCAGACAACTGAATACCCATGTAGCAGCAAGGCTCAGAAGAGCCCACACACTCAGATCTTAACCCCAGTGTGCTGAAAGTGTCAAAACATGTTTTTCAGCAGAAATAAACATGTTTCTGCAAGTTTGGTCAACCCCATGTAAGTTATGGGGCAGTAACAGTACACTTTTCAAAACGTGTTTTTCAGCCCGAAATAAACGCGTTTTTTCAGACAACTGAATCCCCATGTAGCAACAAGGCTCAGAAGAGCCCACACACTCAGATCTTAACCCCAGTGTGCTGAAAGTGTCAAAACATGTTTTTCAGCAGAAATAAACATGTTTCTGCAAGTTTGGTCAACCCCATGTAAGTTATGGGGCAGTAACAGTACACTTTTCAAAACGTGTTTTTCAGCCCGAAATAAACGCGTTTTTTCAGACAACTGAATCCCCATGTAGCAACAAGGCTCAGAAGAGCCCACACACTCAGATCTTAACCCCAGTGTGCTGAAAGTGTCAAAACATGTTTTTCAGCAGAAATAAACTTGTTTCTGCAAGTTTGGTCAACCCCATGTAAGTTATTGGGCAGTAACAGTACACTTTTCAAAACGTGTTTTTCAGCCCGAAATAAACGCGTTTTTTCAGACAACTGAATCCCCATGTAGCAGCAAGGCTCAGAAGAGCCCACACACTCAGATCTTAACCCCAGTGTGCAGAAAGGGTCAAAACGTGTTTTTCAGCAGAAATAAACATGTTTCTGCAAGTTTGGTCAACCCCATGTAAGTTATGGGGCAGTAACAGTACACTTTTCAAAACGTGTTTTTCAGCCCGAAATAAACGCGTTTTTTCAGACAACTGAATCCCCATGTAGCAACAAGGCTCAGAACAGCCCACACACTCAGATCTTAACCCCAGTGTGCTGAAAGTGTCAAAACATGTTTTTCAGCAGAAATAAACATGTTTCTGCAAGTTTGGTCAACCCCATGTAAGTTATGGGGCAGTAACAGTACACTTTTCAAAACGTGTTTTTCAGCCCGAAATAAACGCGTTTTTTCAGACAACTGAATCCCCATGTAGCAACAAGGCTCAGAAGAGCCCACACACTCAGATCTTAACCCCAGTGTGCTGAAAGTGTCAAAACATGTTTTTCAGCAGAAATAAACATGTTTCTGCAAGTTTGGTCAACCCCATGTAAGTTATGGGGCAGTAACAGTACACTTTTCAAAACGTGTTTTTCAGCCCGAAATAAATGCGTTTTTTCAGACAACTGAATACCCATGTAGCAGCAAGGCTCAGAAGAGCCCACACACTCAGATCTTAACCCCAGTGTGCTGAAAGTGTCAAAACATGTTTTTCAGCAGAAATAAACATGTTTCTGCAAGTTTGGTCAACCCCATGTAAGTTATGGGGCAGTAACAGTACACTTTTCAAAACGTGTTTTTCAGCCCGAAATAAACGCGTTTTTTCAGACAACTGAATACCCATGTAGCAGCAAGGCTCAGAAGAGCCCACACACTCAGATCTTAACCCCAGTGTGCTGAAAGTGTCAAAACATGTTTTTCAGCAGAAATAAACATGTTTCTGCAAGTTTGGTCAACCCCATGTAAGTTATGGGGCAGTAACAGTACACTTTTCAAAACGTGTTTTTCAGCCCGAAATAAACGCGTTTTTTCAGACAACTGAATACCCATGTAGCAGCAAGGCTCAGAAGAGCCCACACACTCAGATCTTAACCCCAGTGTGCTGAAAGTGTCAAAACATGTTTTTCAGCAGAAATAAACATGTTTCTGCAAGTTTGGTCAACCCCATGTAAGTTATGGGGCAGTAACAGTACACTTTTCAAAACGTGTTTTTCAGCCCGAAATAAACGCGTTTTTTCAGACAACTGAATCCCCATGTAGCAACAAGGCTCAGAAGAGCCCACACACTCAGATCTTAACCCCAGTGTGCTGAAAGTGTCAAAACATGTTTTTCAGCAGAAATAAACATGTTTCTGCAAGTTTGGTCAACCCCATGTAAGTTATGGGGCAGTAACAGTACACTTTTCAAAACGTGTTTTTCAGCCCGAAATAAACGCGTTTTTTCAGACAACTGAATACCCATGTAGCAGCAAGGCTCAGAAGAGCCCACACACTCAGATCTTAACCCCAGTGTGCTGAAAGTGTCAAAACATGTTTTTCAGCAGAAATAAACATGTTTCTGCAAGTTTGGTCAACCCCATGTAAGTTATGGGGCAGTAACAGTACACTTTTCAAAACGTGTTTTTCAGCCCGAAATAAACGCGTTTTTTCAGACAACTGAATCCCCATGTAGCAACAAGGCTCAGAAGAGCCCACACACTCAGATCTTAACCCCAGTGTGCTGAAAGTGTCAAAACATGTTTTTCAGCAGAAATAAACATGTTTCTGCAAGTTTGGTCAACCCCATGTAAGTTATGGGGCAGTAACAGTACACTTTTCAAAACGTGTTTTTCAGCCCGAAATAAACGCGTTTTTTCAGACAACTGAATCCCCATGTAGCAACAAGGCTCAGAAGAGCCCACACACTCAGATCTTAACCCCAGTGTGCTGAAAGTGTCAAAACATGTTTTTCAGCAGAAATAAACATGTTTCTGCAAGTTTGGTCAACCCCATGTAAGTTATTGGGCAGTAACAGTACACTTTTCAAAACGTGTTTTTCAGCCCGAAATAAACGCGTTTTTTCAGACAACTGAATCCCCATGTAGCAGCAAGGCTCAGAAGAGCCCACACACTCAGATCTTAACCCCAGTGTGCAGAAAGGGTCAAAACGTGTTTTTCAGCAGAAATAAACATGTTTCTGCAAGTTTGGTCAACCCCATGTAAGTTATGGGGCAGTAACAGTACACTTTTCAAAACGTGTTTTTCAGCCCGAAATAAACGCGTTTTTTCAGACAACTGAATCCCCATGTAGCAACAAGGCTGAGAACAGCCCACACACTCAGATCTTAACCCCAGTGTGCTGAAAGTGTCAAAACATGTTTTTCAGCAGAAATAAACATGTTTCTGCAAGTTTGGTCAACCCCATGTAAGTTATGGGGCAGTAACAGTACACTTTTCAAAACGTGTTTTTCAGCCCGAAATAAACGCGTTTTTTCAGACAACTGAATCCCCATGTAGCAACAAGGCTCAGAAGAGCCCACACACTCAGATCTTAACCCCAGTGTGCTGAAAGTGTCAAAACATGTTTTTCAGCAGAAATAAACATGTTTCTGCAAGTTTGGTCAACCCCATGTAAGTTATGGGGCAGTAACAGTACACTTTTCAAAACGTGTTTTTCAGCCCGAAATAAACGCGTTTTTTCAGACAACTGAATACCCATGTAGCAGCAAGGCTCAGAAGAGCCCACACACTCAGATCTTAACCCCAGTGTGCTGAAAGTGTCAAAACATGTTTTTCAGCAGAAATAAACATGTTTCTGCAAGTTTGGTCAACCCCATGTAAGTTATGGGGCAGTAACAGTACACTCTGCAAAACGTGTTTTTCAGCCCGAAATAAACGCGTTTTTTCAGACAACTGAATCCCCATGTAGCAGCAAGGCTCAGAACAGCCCACACACTCAGATCTTAACCCCAGTGTGCTGAAAGTGTCAAAACATGTTTTTCAGCAGAAATAAACATGTTTCTGCAAGTTTGGTCAACCCCATGTAAGTTATGGGGCAGTAACAGTACACTTTTCAAAACGTGTTTTTCAGCCCGAAATAAACGCGTTTTTTCAGACAACTGAATCCCCATGTAGCAACAAGGCTCAGAAGAGCCCACACACTCAGATCTTAACCCCAGTGTGCTGAAAGTGTCAAAACATGTTTTTCAGCAGAAATAAACATGTTTCTGCAAGTTTGGTCAACCCCATGTAAGTTATGGGGCAGTAACAGTACACTTTTCAAAACGTGTTTTTCAGCCCGAAATAAACGCGTTTTTTCAGACAACTGAATACCCATGTAGCAGCAAGGCTCAGAAGAGCCCACACACTCAGATCTTAACCCCAGTGTGCTGAAAGTGTCAAAACATGTTTTTCAGCAGAAATAAACATGTTTCTGCAAGTTTGGTCAACCCCATGTAAGTTATGGGGCAGTAACAGTACACTTTTCAAAACGTGTTTTTCAGCCCGAAATAAACGCGTTTTTTCAGACAACTGAATACCCATGTAGCAGCAAGGCTCAGAAGAGCCCACACACTCAGATCTTAACCCCAGTGTGCTGAAAGTGTCAAAACATGTTTTTCAGCAGAAATAAACATGTTTCTGCAAGTTTGGTCAACCCCATGTAAGTTATGGGGCAGTAACAGTACACTTTTCAAAACGTGTTTTTCAGCCCGAAATAAACGCGTTTTTTCAGACAACTGAATCCCCATGTAGCAACAAGGCTCAGAAGAGCCCACACACTCAGATCTTAACCCCAGTGTGCTGAAAGTGTCAAAACATGTTTTTCAGCAGAAATAAACATGTTTCTGCAAGTTTGGTCAACCCCATGTAAGTTATGGGGCAGTAACAGTACACTTTTCAAAACGTGTTTTTCAGCCCGAAATAAACGCGTTTTTTCAGACAACTGAATACCCATGTAGCAGCAAGGCTCAGAAGAGCCCACACACTCAGATCTTAACCCCAGTGTGCTGAAAGTGTCAAAACATGTTTTTCAGCAGAAATAAACATGTTTCTGCAAGTTTGGTCAACCCCATGTAAGTTATGGGGCAGTAACAGTACACTTTTCAAAACGTGTTTTTCAGCCCGAAATAAACGCGTTTTTTCAGACAACTGAATCCCCATGTAGCAACAAGGCTCAGAAGAGCCCACACACTCAGATCTTAACCCCAGTGTGCTGAAAGTGTCAAAACATGTTTTTCAGCAGAAATAAACATGTTTCTGCAAGTTTGGTCAACCCCATGTAAGTTATGGGGCAGTAACAGTACACTTTTCAAAACGTGTTTTTCAGCCCGAAATAAACGCGTTTTTTCAGACAACTGAATACCCATGTAGCAGCAAGGCTCAGAAGAGCCCACACACTCAGATCTTAACCCCAGTGTGCTGAAAGTGTCAAAACATGTTTTTCAGCAGAAATAAACATGTTTCTGCAAGTTTGGTCAACCCCATGTAAGTTATGGGGCAGTAACAGTACACTTTTCAAAACGTGTTTTTCAGCCCGAAATAAACGCGTTTTTTCAGACAACTGAATCCCCATGTAGCAACAAGGCTCAGAAGAGCCCACACACTCAGATCTTAACCCCAGTGTGCAGAAAGGGTCAAAACGTGTTTTTCAGCAGAAATAAACATGTTTCTGCAAGTTTGGTCAACCCCATGTAAGTTATGGGGCAGTAACAGTACACTCTGCAAAACGTGTTTTTCAGCCCGAAATAAACGCGTTTTTTCAGACAACTGAATCCCCATGTAGCAGCAAGGCTCAGAAGAGCCCACACACTCAGATCTTAACCCCAGTGTGCTGAAAGTATCAAAACATGTTTTTCAGCAGAAATAAACATGTTTCTGCAAGTTTGGTCAACCCCATGTAAGTTATGGGGCAGTAACAGTACACTTTTCAAAACGTGTTTTTCAGCCCGAAATAAACGCGTTTTTTCAGACAACTGAATCCCCATGTAGCAACAAGGCTCAGAAGAGCCCACACACTCAGATCTTAACCCCAGTGTGCTGAAAGTGTCAAAACATGTTTTTCAGCAGAAATAAACATGTTTCTGCAAGTTTGGTCAACCCCATGTAAGTTATGGGGCAGTAACAGTACACTTTTCAAAACGTGTTTTTCAGCCCGAAATAAACGCGTTTTTTCAGACAACTGAATACCCATGTAGCAGCAAGGCTCAGAACAGCCCACACACTCAGATCTTAACCCCAGTGTGCTGAAAGTGTCAAAACATGTTTTTCAGCAGAAATAAACATGTTTCTGCAAGTTTGGTCAACCCCATGTAAGTTATGGGGCAGTAACAGTACACTTTTCAAAACGTGTTTTTCAGCCCGAAATAAACGCGTTTTTTCAGACAACTGAATCCCCATGTAGCAACAAGGCTCAGAAGAGCCCACACACTCAGATCTTAACCCCAGTGTGCAGAAAGTGTCAAAACATGTTTTTCAGCAGAAATAAACATGTTTCTGCAAGTTTGGTCAACCCCATGTAAGTTATGGGGCAGTAACAGTACACTTTTCAAAACGTGTTTTTCAGCCCGAAATAAACGCGTTTTTTCAGACAACTGAATACCCATGTAGCAGCAAGGCTCAGAAGAGCCCACACACTCAGATCTTAACCCCAGTGTGCTGAAAGTGTCAAAACATGTTTTTCAGCAGAAATAAACATGTTTCTGCAAGTTTGGTCAACCCCATGTAAGTTATGGGGCAGTAACAGTACACTCTGCAAAACGTGTTTTTCAGCCCGAAATAAACGCGTTTTTTCAGACAACTGAATCCCCATGTAGCAGCAAGGCTCAGAAGAGCCCACACACTCAGATCTTAACCCCAGTGTGCTGAAAGTATCAAAACATGTTTTTCAGCAGAAATAAACATGTTTCTGCAAGTTTGGTCAACCCCATGTAAGTTATGGGGCAGTAACAGTACACTTTTCAAAACGTGTTTTTCAGCCCGAAATAAACGCGTTTTTTCAGACAACTGAATCCCCATGTAGCAACAAGGCTCAGAAGAGCCCACACACTCAGATCTTAACCCCAGTGTGCTGAAAGTGTCAAAACATGTTTTTCAGCAGAAATAAACATGTTTCTGCAAGTTTGGTCAACCCCATGTAAGTTATGGGGCAGTAACAGTACACTTTTCAAAACGTGTTTTTCAGCCCGAAATAAACGCGTTTTTTCAGACAACTGAATCCCCATGTAGCAACAAGGCTCAGAAGAGCCCACACACTCAGATCTTAACCCCAGTGTGCTGAAAGTGTCAAAACATGTTTTTCAGCAGAAATAAACATGTTTCTGCAAGTTTGGTCAACCCCATGTAAGTTATGGGGCAGTAACAGTACACTTTTCAAAACGTGTTTTTCAGCCCGAAATAAACGCGTTTTTTCAGACAACTGAATCCCCATGTAGCAGCAAGGCTCAGAAGAGCCCACACACTCAGATCTTAACCCCAGTGTGCTGAAAGTGTCAAAACATGTTTTTCAGCAGAAATAAACATGTTTCTGCAAGTTTGGTCAACCCCATGTAAGTTATTGGGCAGTAACAGTACACTTTTCAAAACGTGTTTTTCAGCCCGAAATAAACGCGTTTTTTCAGACAACTGAATCCCCATGTAGCAGCAAGGCTCAGAAGAGCCCACACACTCAGATCTTAACCCCAGTGTGCAGAAAGGGTCAAAACGTGTTTTTCAGCAGAAATAAACATGTTTCTGCAAGTTTGGTCAACCCCATGTAAGTTATGGGGCAGTAACAGTACACTTTTCAAAACGTGTTTTTCAGCCCGAAATAAACGCGTTTTTTCAGACAACTGAATCCCCATGTAGCAACAAGGCTCAGAACAGCCCACACACTCAGATCTTAACCCCAGTGTGCTGAAAGTGTCAAAACATGTTTTTCAGCAGAAATAAACATGTTTCTGCAAGTTTGGTCAACCCCATGTAAGTTATGGGGCAGTAACAGTACACTTTTCAAAACGTGTTTTTCAGCCCGAAATAAACGCGTTTTTTCAGACAACTGAATCCCCATGTAGCAACAAGGCTCAGAAGAGCCCACACACTCAGATCTTAACCCCAGTGTGCTGAAAGTGTCAAAACATGTTTTTCAGCAGAAATAAACATGTTTCTGCAAGTTTGGTCAACCCCATGTAAGTTATGGGGCAGTAACAGTACACTTTTCAAAACGTGTTTTTCAGCCCGAAATAAACGCGTTTTTTCAGACAACTGAATACCCATGTAGCAGCAAGGCTCAGAAGAGCCCACACACTCAGATCTTAACCCCAGTGTGCTGAAAGTGTCAAAACATGTTTTTCAGCAGAAATAAACATGTTTCTGCAAGTTTGGTCAACCCCATGTAAGTTATGGGGCAGTAACAGTACACTCTGCAAAACGTGTTTTTCAGCCCGAAATAAACGCGTTTTTTCAGACAACTGAATCCCCATGTAGCAGCAAGGCTCAGAACAGCCCACACACTCAGATCTTAACCCCAGTGTGCTGAAAGTGTCAAAACATGTTTTTCAGCAGAAATAAACATGTTTCTGCAAGTTTGGTCAACCCCATGTAAGTTATGGGGCAGTAACAGTACACTTTTCAAAACGTGTTTTTCAGCCCGAAATAAACGCGTTTTTTCAGACAACTGAATCCCCATGTAGCAACAAGGCTCAGAAGAGCCCACACACTCAGATCTTAACCCCAGTGTGCTGAAAGTGTCAAAACATGTTTTTCAGCAGAAATAAACATGTTTCTGCAAGTTTGGTCAACCCCATGTAAGTTATGGGGCAGTAACAGTACACTTTTCAAAACGTGTTTTTCAGCCCGAAATAAACGCGTTTTTTCAGACAACTGAATACCCATGTAGCAGCAAGGCTCAGAAGAGCCCACACACTCAGATCTTAACCCCAGTGTGCTGAAAGTGTCAAAACATGTTTTTCAGCAGAAATAAACATGTTTCTGCAAGTTTGGTCAACCCCATGTAAGTTATGGGGCAGTAACAGTACACTTTTCAAAACGTGTTTTTCAGCCCGAAATAAACGCGTTTTTTCAGACAACTGAATACCCATGTAGCAACAAGGCTCAGAACAGCCCACACACTCAGATCTTAACCCCAGTGTGCTGAAAGTGTCAAAACATGTTTTTCAGCAGAAATAAACATGTTTCTGCAAGTTTGGTCAACCCCATGTAAGTTATGGGGCAGTAACAGTACACTTTTCAAAACGTGTTTTTCAGCCCGAAATAAACGCGTTTTTTCAGCCAACTGAATCCCCATGTAGCAACAAGGCTCAGAAGAGCCCACACACTCAGATCTTAACCCCAGTGTGCTGAAAGTGTCAAAACATGTTTTTCAGCAGAAATAAACATGTTTCTGCAAGTTTGGTCAACCCCATGTAAGTTATGGGGCAGTAACAGTACACTTTTCAAAACGTGTTTTTCAGCCCGAAATAAACGCGTTTTTTCAGACAACTGAATACCCATGTAGCAGCAAGGCTCAGAAGAGCCCACACACTCAGATCTTAACCCCAGTGTGCTGAAAGTGTCAAAACATGTTTTTCAGCAGAAATAAACATGTTTCTGCAAGTTTGGTCAACCCCATGTAAGTTATGGGGCAGTAACAGTACACTTTTCAAAACGTGTTTTTCAGCCCGAAATAAACGCGTTTTTTCAGACAACTGAATACCCATGTAGCAGCAAGGCTCAGAAGAGCCCACACGCTCAGATCTTAACCCCAGTGTGCTGAAAGTGTCAAAACATGTTTTTCAGCAGAAATAAACATGTTTCTGCAAGTTTGGTCAACCCCATGTAAGTTATGGGGCAGTAACAGTACACTTTTCAAAACGTGTTTTTCAGCCCGAAATAAACGCGTTTTTTCAGACAACTGAATCCCCATGTAGCAACAAGGCTCAGAAGAGCCCACACACTCAGATCTTAACCCCAGTGTGCTGAAAGTGTCAAAACATGTTTTTCAGCAGAAATAAACATGTTTCTGCAAGTTTGGTCAACCCCATGTAAGTTATGGGGCAGTAACAGTACACTTTTCAAAACGTGTTTTTCAGCCCGAAATAAACGCGTTTTTTCAGACAACTGAATACCCATGTAGCAGCAAGGCTCAGAAGAGCCCACACACTCAGATCTTAACCCCAGTGTGCTGAAAGTGTCAAAACATGTTTTTCAGCAGAAATAAACATGTTTCTGCAAGTTTGGTCAACCCCATGTAAGTTATGGGGCAGTAACAGTACACTTTTCAAAACGTGTTTTTCAGCCCGAAATAAACGCGTTTTTTCAGACAACTGAATCCCCATGTAGCAACAAGGCTCAGAAGAGCCCACACACTCAGATCTTAACCCCAGTGTGCTGAAAGTGTCAAAACATGTTTTTCAGCAGAAATAAACATGTTTCTGCAAGTTTGGTCAACCCCATGTAAGTTATGGGGCAGTAACAGTACACTTTTCAAAACGTGTTTTTCAGCCCGAAATAAACGCGTTTTTTCAGACAACTGAATCCCCATGTAGCAACAAGGCTCAGAAGAGCCCACACACTCAGATCTTAACCCCAGTGTGCTGAAAGTGTCAAAACATGTTTTTCAGCAGAAATAAACATGTTTCTGCAAGTTTGGTCAACCCCATGTAAGTTATTGGGCAGTAACAGTACACTTTTCAAAACGTGTTTTTCAGCCCGAAATAAACGCGTTTTTTCAGACAACTGAATCCCCATGTAGCAGCAAGGCTCAGAAGAGCCCACACACTCAGATCTTAACCCCAGTGTGCAGAAAGGGTCAAAACGTGTTTTTCAGCAGAAATAAACATGTTTCTGCAAGTTTGGTCAACCCCATGTAAGTTATGGGGCAGTAACAGTACACTTTTCAAAACGTGTTTTTCAGCCCGAAATAAACGCGTTTTTTCAGACAACTGAATCCCCATGTAGCAACAAGGCTCAGAACAGCCCACACACTCAGATCTTAACCCCAGTGTGCTGAAAGTGTCAAAACATGTTTTTCAGCAGAAATAAACATGTTTCTGCAAGTTTGGTCAACCCCATGTAAGTTATGGGGCAGTAACAGTACACTTTTCAAAACGTGTTTTTCAGCCCGAAATAAACGCGTTTTTTCAGACAACTGAATCCCCATGTAGCAACAAGGCTCAGAAGAGCCCACACACTCAGATCTTAACCCCAGTGTGCTGAAAGTGTCAAAACATGTTTTTCAGCAGAAATAAACATGTTTCTGCAAGTTTGGTCAACCCCATGTAAGTTATGGGGCAGTAACAGTACACTTTTCAAAACGTGTTTTTCAGCCCGAAATAAACGCGTTTTTTCAGACAACTGAATACCCATGTAGCAGCAAGGCTCAGAAGAGCCCACACACTCAGATCTTAACCCCAGTGTGCTGAAAGTGTCAAAACATGTTTTTCAGCAGAAATAAACATGTTTCTGCAAGTTTGGTCAACCCCATGTAAGTTATGGGGCAGTAACAGTACACTCTGCAAAACGTGTTTTTCAGCCCGAAATAAACGCGTTTTTTCAGACAACTGAATCCCCATGTAGCAGCAAGGCTCAGAACAGCCCACACACTCAGATCTTAACCCCAGTGTGCTGAAAGTGTCAAAACATGTTTTTCAGCAGAAATAAACATGTTTCTGCAAGTTTGGTCAACCCCATGTAAGTTATGGGGCAGTAACAGTACACTTTTCAAAACGTGTTTTTCAGCCCGAAATAAACGCGTTTTTTCAGACAACTGAATCCCCATGTAGCAACAAGGCTCAGAAGAGCCCACACACTCAGATCTTAACCCCAGTGTGCTGAAAGTGTCAAAACATGTTTTTCAGCAGAAATAAACATGTTTCTGCAAGTTTGGTCAACCCCATGTAAGTTATGGGGCAGTAACAGTACACTTTTCAAAACGTGTTTTTCAGCCCGAAATAAACGCGTTTTTTCAGACAACTGAATACCCATGTAGCAGCAAGGCTCAGAAGAGCCCACACACTCAGATCTTAACCCCAGTGTGCTGAAAGTGTCAAAACATGTTTTTCAGCAGAAATAAACATGTTTCTGCAAGTTTGGTCAACCCCATGTAAGTTATGGGGCAGTAACAGTACACTCTGCAAAACGTGTTTTTCAGCCCGAAATAAACGCGTTTTTTCAGACAACTGAATCCCCATGTAGCAGCAAGGCTCAGAACAGCCCACACACTCAGATCTTAACCCCAGTGTGCTGAAAGTGTCAAAACATGTTTTTCAGCAGAAATAAACATGTTTCTGCAAGTTTGGTCAACCCCATGTAAGTTATGGGGCAGTAACAGTACACTTTTCAAAACGTGTTTTTCAGCCCGAAATAAACGCGTTTTTTCAGACAACTGAATCCCCATGTAGCAACAAGGCTCAGAAGAGCCCACACACTCAGATCTTAACCCCAGTGTGCTGAAAGTGTCAAAACATGTTTTTCAGCAGAAATAAACATGTTTCTGCAAGTTTGGTCAACCCCATGTAAGTTATGGGGCAGTAACAGTACACTTTTCAAAACGTGTTTTTCAGCCCGAAATAAACGCGTTTTTTCAGACAACTGAATACCCATGTAGCAGCAAGGCTCAGAAGAGCCCACACACTCAGATCTTAACCCCAGTGTGCTGAAAGTGTTGTAGAGAAAACCGGTTCAGGGACGCCAAATATGTAATCATAGTGGCTCTCTGAAGGCACCAGTTCTGTAGGGTTTGGGCATTTACTGAGACAATTATTAATTGTAGCAGTAAATCACAAAGTTGATTCTTTTGATGGCTTTAGAATCCAACCATGCGACATAACTCAAACAACGCGCACACACAGGTACTAATACACGAGGATACATTTATTAATACATAGAATATGCATATAAACCTAACAGATCTTATCGAGAGGGTTATCAGAATACAAAAGGTATATTCAATCAGTTACAAAGTGTTACACATATCAAGAGGACATACGTTCAGTATATCATTCATTAAGACCGTTTCGTAAAGTGAACTTGGTTACAACTTCTACATTAGATACTCAAACAAGTACATAACTCTTAGGAATTAAATTGATATCAACTGGTTGGGATAACAATTGAATTCTCGAGCTGTAATGCATTGAAGTTGAATACTCATCCAATCTCTGGGGATTCAGATCTCCTGCGGGCACAAAGAAACAGTTGCAGGCTGTTGCTGTCCAATCCGCGCTCTCTGGCTCCGTGCCAGGCTGTGATGTGCGGCTTGCGACGGTGCGCTGCTGATGCTCACTGTTGGCTTTAACTAGCAAAGTTTGTGCACAGGAGAAAAGATGACTGTGGGTCCCAGCAAGTCAGGAAGAGGACCAGTTCGTTATGATGAAGAGCTAGTTCTGAATAGTGATTCAGCTGTCCACAGTTCCGACCTGTTCACGAGGCCTGCTGCTGGTTACCCTCTGGCAACCTCCACTCTAGACTCTTAGAACAAAGGAAAGTTCTGGCACTCGGACACACTGGCCGTTCCGTGGTTGTCCGGGCTGAGTCTCAGGATGGTCAGGAGGCGCGCTGCGAGAATGTCCTGCCCTTGGGAGCCTTCTGCTCCTGGGCCGTCCTGCCCTGGAATTCTCACAGAATCTTGTTGAATCTGAATCTGAATCTGAATCTGAATCTCTCAGGCTCTCTGTGTTGCCTGTTTTTACCTGGAGGAACTTCAGCTCATTGATTGGCTGAAAGTTCCATGGGCATCAGAGTCCCACGTGGGTTACTCGGCCCTACCAGTCCCTGATTGGTTGATCAAGGTGAGATATGAGTCACTTAGTCCTGACACTTAGGAATGCAATCCAGATGTCCAACTCGCACTCCCTAGACAGATAGGCACCAATGGATGACCATTGATCATGATAGCCAGGCTTAGCTAAGTGCATCCCCCTTTGGGAGCTGTCCTTGGACCTTAAATCACCTTGCATGAATGGTTTCTCTGTGGCTGCACCCTAGAGATGAACAGAGAAATGAGGCCTAATTTGGGAAAGCTCAGAAACACTTAATTCTGCCTTATTATTAAGCCTCGCCGCTACATATCCCCCCTTTTTGAAGGTCACGAGGTCCTGAGGCGTTGTTGCCTTCAAAACAAAACAGAGTTAAGTGATGTCCCTTGTCATTAGAACATTAATCTTAAATGTCTACATTACTCCTCGAGAATTCATACCAGAACCAGCATTGGATACAAACAGGATGAATAACATCTGGAGTATGTATAAACACGGTAGGAGACATTATCTCAGTCTAGGAATTACACATCAGGAAGTTCACTGTCAATATCTGATACCTCTGTGGTAGATATTTGGGGAGAAGTCACTTCCTTTCTTTTGACATGCTACCTTTGACTCATTCATGCTACCCAGAGTACATCTTGATGTGAGAGTACATCATTCAGAGTACACTGTCAGTCATGATCCAGCTACCCGGCAGTAGTGTTACAATAACAACAGTTCCTGTTCCCAGCCCCCCGATAAACCACAACACCTGTGTTGGGTATCTGCTAGGGTGGTTTGGAGGTTTGTTCCATTAAAGCAAACTAACTACCTGTACCTCTTCAGGGCTTACTGTTTCTTGGATTTCTATCCAATTGAATAGTGTGGCACCTGAAGGCATCTTAGACCTCAAGTTTGGTCTTATATTGTCTGGTTCTAGACAGTACAGTGTTAAGTCACCAAGCTGTACTATGGCCTCCTTGGGAACTTACAGGAAAACTATTGGTTAGGTAGCTGCATTGTGGTAGCTGTATCATGCCCGTCACAAGTCATAGTGTCAGTTAAATGTGGTGTGCTTACCAGCCAATTACTTCCCACCTGCTCTTCATGGGGTTCATTAACCTCCCTCTGCCCATTAGTAGCTTTACACCCTTCATTGGTGAATCGTTTAGACACAGCCAATGGATAGCTTTGGTAGCCATACCCATCTCAAGATTTGGAACCGAATTCAATCTTGGATTGCCTTCTGGGTGAGCTATGAGCGATGGGGTTAATGTCACATACTCCTCTACTGAGAAGAGTGGAATCAAGTGGGTTGGGATTTGTGCCGTGGTTAGACTGGCTACAGTGGCACTAAATTCCCTTAACAGGTCTTGTGTCAACATTCTGGCCTGTTGCACACAAGCATAAACCCACTGTATAACACCAACAATCATGTCCACTGTTTGGGGAATAAGATTTAACCCTGTTGCATAGGAAGTTGCCTGTAGGGTTTCCCCTAAGCTTTCCAACTTTTGCTGCTGTTGATACAGTCTGTCACTACCCTCTGGCATCTCTGACACCTGCCTTCTTGGGGCAGTCAGGGTGAGAGTGCCAGTAGCACACAAACCTACCAGAAAAAGCAAACGTGCAACAGTGGCGGCAGCAATCAGTCCTCCCAAAAGTCTTTTCTGGTGGCTGATCCCAGTCATCTCCTTCTGAGTGACTGTTGCCTTTCTAAGCTGGCGCAGCATGTACATGGTGTCTTTCTCAGTATGCCATGTGGCATCTTGGGCACCAACCTCCTGGAAATCTGGGGAGATCTGACGCAGCGGCTGATGCTGCTCCTCCTTTTCCAGGGCATCTGCTTTTTCGATTTGTTCATGCCTGTGCTCTAGGAACCCTGCAGGGGGCGGTGCAGCGGTGGAGCATGCCTGACCCTCGGCTGAGTGGTCATCTGGAGCACCTGAGTGATCTGGGATTGTTACCCCATTCTCACTGTTCAGGTCCACCCTGCACACTTCCTGATTGAGGAATCCCTCTATTGGCATGTTTACAATCGTTCGCTGGGCGTGGGTGTAGGACACCTGCTCGCTCCCCCCTTCCCTCGCTAGGGGTTCAGGGAGCTGCCCCAGCACTGGGATAGCTAGTTCACTGTCTTTGAACTCACTATCACTCACCAGGCCCATGTCAGTGCAGGCGGGGATTCTGACACCCCTCTTTGCGATGTCCTGCACTGGCAGGCGGGTGGCTTGACCATCCAGCTCCAGTCTGGCTGAACCACTGTTGGTCAGACTCAGACTGACAAACTGAGCTGGTGGCTGTAAGAAAACCGGCTCGGCTTTCATTCCCTGTCCCTTCCTGGGGACTGGGTGTGTTGGCAACCCTGCCGTTGAGGCAGGAACAATCAGGTCAGTCTCACTCACTACCTGGTAGTTGTGAGAAATAATATTACCTGACTGCAGGTTCCCTGGGTCACAGCAGAGGGAATCGGCATCTGGGATCAGGTGTGTCCACAGCGCAGTAGTCTCAGCGTCCAGCTGGACCTCCTGTCTAACCTGTGAATGTTGCACTAGGGGCACCTGGCGGTGGCCCTGCGACAGCTGCTCAAGCAGATCCTCACTAATAGAGGACCTCTCAGGGCCAAGGGTGAGGGCTACATCACCAACCTGGTCTCCTGCCATCTGGATCCCTTCCACCACTGCGGGGTGGTGTTCCTGAACCCTCTTGGGTGCCAGGGTGCACAGGGAAAGCTCCTTCTCATCGCCATGTGGGGAGATCTGCTCCTCTTTAGGGATGTAGAAGGGGTGTGCTTTACCTGGTGGATCAGGCGGCTGCTCGGAGCACCGCTCCTGTGGCAGGGAGGCTGTTGTGACCTCAGCCGGGACACGACTTCCCTGTATATCTGGGGAACAAGGAAATATTTTTATTTCTTGTCCAGAGGGAACGGAAGGAATCTTCACATAGGCTTCTGTGTTCGGTGGGCACTGTGTGAGCACAGTCTGCCTCTTGGCCCCCCTTTCCTTCTGTACAGAAGGCTTAGGAGCCTTGACCTTTTTCCACACTTTGCCTTTCTGGTGATCCACCAAAGGTTCCTCTCTGAGTCGCATGCCCTTTGCTTTTTCTACCCGTTTGAGCTTGCCGTGTGACATCAAACACCTTTCAACCTCAGTGTCAATCAGTGTCTCACTGGGTAAGACATCTCCCATGGCAGCCTTGAAGTAAAAGCTTCTTGCTTTTCCTCTGCGTTTTACTGCCTGCTCTGTGACTTCAGGGGTGGAGTCAGCACTCACTTGGGAGTGGCTGACCTTATCCAGGCAGGAACCCTTCCGCTCAATCAGATAGACTGAGGGAGGGAGAGGGGGCGGGTCTCCGCCTCCTCCAGTGGAGAGTATCAGCTCATTCACGCTTCCGGCAGCCTTGGGGAGCGGTTGTCCCTGTCCTAATAAAGCTTGTTCAAGCCTGGCCAGGCGGGCGGCTACTGAATCCTTTTGTTCAGCCTTTTCTAGCCCTTTCCCTCCCCCGGTGTTCTCATGGCACTTAGGACGCTGGGTGCGGTCCTGTGTGAGTGCTTTGGAACGGGGCTTAGCCAGCTCAGGAGCCTGTGCTCCTTCGAGCAGGGGGGAATTAACCCTGCTGGCTCTGACGGCGAACGCAGTCGCTTTAGCAACTTTTTGCTCAGAGCGACTTTGGACATCATACTCCCAGGCTTTCTGCACGAATCTCTTGATATCAGTCATTTTCATGGTCTGTGCATCTGTATGCATTAAGATCATCTTTCTGACTGACGGGTGGAGATTCGCAATGAATAAACCCTTGAAATGTGTGTTCTCTTCGCAACCCTCATCATTTCGCCCTGCAAAATAAGTTCGTCTAAGTCTCTCGTAATATTCGCGAGGGGACTCTGCTCTCTCGTGCTTAATGTTAAGAGCGGCGGCTATCGCAGCAGTCGGGTCAATAAACGCACTGTATTCTTCGATAAGTGCTTGACAAAGCTGCTCAAAGTCATTACAGACTTCTTTCATCTGCCTAGCCATCCACTCATGTACAGCTCTGCTGGTAGTTTTTCTAACCAGAAACACTTTCTCCTGTTCTGTGGCGTTTGGCAGGTACTGCAGGTTATACCTGAGGTCCTGAATATAACTCTCGATATTATTCTCTGACACTGCGGGGTCAAATCTCTCTATGTCCTTCGCTAGCTCTCTCAGAGAATGGAGATCTATTCTCCTAGCTTCTCCGCTGACGGAGATGTGGAAGAGATCGTGGTCAGACCTGTCGCTGCTAGAGAGAGTGCTTAATAGCGACTCGAATTCAGACCTTTTACCAACCATCGTTAAACTTAAAGAGTATTACTTTTAAGTACGAAATCACAGTTTTACCACAGAAAACCACAAGATCAAGTATGCAATCAACCCGGTAGATCGCAAAAGATCACAAAACAATCAAGCACTGCTTAAAGAGCAAGGGGAACTTTTTTTCTTTCGGCTTTCAGCACACTGTATTGTCGTGTATGAAACCCGCGGCGTTTTATATTGAATTATTCCGCTTGGTTGACTCATTTCAGTCTTGCCACGCCCACCCAGGGACGCCAAATAAATGTAGAGAAAACCGGTTCAGGGACGCCAAATATGTAATCATAGTGGCTCTCTGAAGGCACCAGTTCTGTAGGGTTTGGGCATTTACTGAGACAATTATTAATTGTAGCAGTAAATCACAAAGTTGATTCTTTTGATGGCTTTAGAATCCAACCATGCGACATAACTCAAACAACGCGCACACACAGGTACTAATACACGAGGATACATTTATTAATACATAGAATATGCATATAAACCTAACAGATCTTATCGAGAGGGTTATCAGAATACAAAAGGTATATTCAATCAGTTACAAAGTGTTACACATATCAAGAGGACATACGTTCAGTATATCATTCATTAAGACCGTTTCGTAAAGTGAACTTGGTTACAACTTCTACATTAGATACTCAAACAAGTACATAACTCTTAGGAATTAAATTGATATCAACTGGTTGGGATAACAATTGAATTCTCGAGCTGTAATGCATTGAAGTTGAATACTCATCCAATCTCTGGGGATTCAGATCTCCTGCGGGCACAAAGAAACAGTTGCAGGCTGTTGCTGTCCAATCCGCGCTCTCTGGCTCCGTGCCAGGCTGTGATGTGCGGCTTGCGACGGTGCGCTGCTGATGCTCACTGTTGGCTTTAACTAGCAAAGTTTGTGCACAGGAGAAAAGATGACTGTGGGTCCCAGCAAGTCAGGAAGAGGACCAGTTCGTTATGATGAAGAGCTAGTTCTGAATAGTGATTCAGCTGTCCACAGTTCCGACCTGTTCACGAGGCCTGCTGCTGGTTACCCTCTGGCAACCTCCACTCTAGACTCTTAGAACAAAGGAAAGTTCTGGCACTCGGACACACTGGCCGTTCCGTGGTTGTCCGGGCTGAGTCTCAGGATGGTCAGGAGGCGCGCTGCGAGAATGTCCTGCCCTTGGGAGCCTTCTGCTCCTGGGCCGTCCTGCCCTGGAATTCTCACAGAATCTTGTTGAATCTGAATCTGAATCTGAATCTGAATCTCTCAGGCTCTCTGTGTTGCCTGTTTTTACCTGGAGGAACTTCAGCTCATTGATTGGCTGAAAGTTCCATGGGCATCAGAGTCCCACGTGGGTTACTCGGCCCTACCAGTCCCTGATTGGTTGATCAAGGTGAGATATGAGTCACTTAGTCCTGACACTTAGGAATGCAATCCAGATGTCCAACTCGCACTCCCTAGACAGATAGGCACCAATGGATGACCATTGATCATGATAGCCAGGCTTAGCTAAGTGCATCCCCCTTTGGGAGCTGTCCTTGGACCTTAAATCACCTTGCATGAATGGTTTCTCTGTGGCTGCACCCTAGAGATGAACAGAGAAATGAGGCCTAATTTGGGAAAGCTCAGAAACACTTAATTCTGCCTTATTATTAAGCCTCGCCGCTACAGTGTCAAAACATGTTTTTCAGCAGAAATAAACATGTTTCTGCAAGTTTGGTCAACCCCATGTAAGTTATGGGGCAGTAACAGTACACTTTTCAAAACGTGTTTTTCAGCCCGAAATAAACGCGTTTTTTCAGACAACTGAATACCCATGTAGCAGCAAGGCTCAGAAGAGCCCACACACTCAGATCTTAACCCCAGTGTGCTGAAAGTGTCAAAACATGTTTTTCAGCAGAAATAAACATGTTTCTGCAAGTTTGGTCAACCCCATGTAAGTTATGGGGCAGTAACAGTACACTTTTCAAAACGTGTTTTTCAGCCCGAAATAAACGCGTTTTTTCAGACAACTGAATCCCCATGTAGCAACAAGGCTCAGAAGAGCCCACACACTCAGATCTTAACCCCAGTGTGCTGAAAGTGTCAAAACATGTTTTTCAGCAGAAATAAACATGTTTCTGCAAGTTTGGTCAACCCCATGTAAGTTATGGGGCAGTAACAGTACACTTTTCAAAACGTGTTTTTCAGCCCGAAATAAACGCGTTTTTTCAGACAACTGAATACCCATGTAGCAGCAAGGCTCAGAAGAGCCCACACACTCAGATCTTAACCCCAGTGTGCTGAAAGTGTCAAAACATGTTTTTCAGCAGAAATAAACATGTTTCTGCAAGTTTGGTCAACCCCATGTAAGTTATGGGGCAGTAACAGTACACTTTTCAAAACGTGTTTTTCAGCCCGAAATAAACGCGTTTTTTCAGACAACTGAATCCCCATGTAGCAACAAGGCTCAGAAGAGCCCACACACTCAGATCTTAACCCCAGTGTGCTGAAAGTGTCAAAACATGTTTTTCAGCAGAAATAAACATGTTTCTGCAAGTTTGGTCAACCCCATGTAAGTTATGGGGCAGTAACAGTACACTTTTCAAAACGTGTTTTTCAGCCCGAAATAAACGCGTTTTTTCAGACAACTGAATACCCATGTAGCAGCAAGGCTCAGAAGAGCCCACACACTCAGATCTTAACCCCAGTGTGCTGAAAGTGTCAAAACATGTTTTTCAGCAGAAATAAACATGTTTCTGCAAGTTTGGTCAACCCCATGTAAGTTATGGGGCAGTAACAGTACACTTTTCAAAACGTGTTTTTCAGCCCGAAATAAACGCGTTTTTTCAGACAACTGAATCCCCATGTAGCAACAAGGCTCAGAAGAGCCCACACACTCAGATCTTAACCCCAGTGTGCTGAAAGTGTCAAAACATGTTTTTCAGCAGAAATAAACATGTTTCTGCAAGTTTGGTCAACCCCATGTAAGTTATGGGGCAGTAACAGTACACTTTTCAAAACGTGTTTTTCAGCCCGAAATAAACGCGTTTTTTCAGACAACTGAATCCCCATGTAGCAACAAGGCTCAGAAGAGCCCACACACTCAGATCTTAACCCCAGTGTGCTGAAAGTGTCAAAACATGTTTTTCAGCAGAAATAAACATGTTTCTGCAAGTTTGGTCAACCCCATGTAAGTTATTGGGCAGTAACAGTACACTTTTCAAAACGTGTTTTTCAGCCCGAAATAAACGCGTTTTTTCAGACAACTGAATCCCCATGTAGCAGCAAGGCTCAGAAGAGCCCACACACTCAGATCTTAACCCCAGTGTGCAGAAAGGGTCAAAACGTGTTTTTCAGCAGAAATAAACATGTTTCTGCAAGTTTGGTCAACCCCATGTAAGTTATGGGGCAGTAACAGTACACTTTTCAAAACGTGTTTTTCAGCCCGAAATAAACGCGTTTTTTCAGACAACTGAATCCCCATGTAGCAACAAGGCTCAGAACAGCCCACACACTCAGATCTTAACCCCAGTGTGCTGAAAGTGTCAAAACATGTTTTTCAGCAGAAATAAACATGTTTCTGCAAGTTTGGTCAACCCCATGTAAGTTATGGGGCAGTAACAGTACACTTTTCAAAACGTGTTTTTCAGCCCGAAATAAACGCGTTTTTTCAGACAACTGAATCCCCATGTAGCAACAAGGCTCAGAAGAGCCCACACACTCAGATCTTAACCCCAGTGTGCTGAAAGTGTCAAAACATGTTTTTCAGCAGAAATAAACATGTTTCTGCAAGTTTGGTCAACCCCATGTAAGTTATGGGGCAGTAACAGTACACTTTTCAAAACGTGTTTTTCAGCCCGAAATAAACGCGTTTTTTCAGACAACTGAATACCCATGTAGCAGCAAGGCTCAGAAGAGCCCACACACTCAGATCTTAACCCCAGTGTGCTGAAAGTGTCAAAACATGTTTTTCAGCAGAAATAAACATGTTTCTGCAAGTTTGGTCAACCCCATGTAAGTTATGGGGCAGTAACAGTACACTCTGCAAAACGTGTTTTTCAGCCCGAAATAAACGCGTTTTTTCAGACAACTGAATCCCCATGTAGCAGCAAGGCTCAGAACAGCCCACACACTCAGATCTTAACCCCAGTGTGCTGAAAGTGTCAAAACATGTTTTTCAGCAGAAATAAACATGTTTCTGCAAGTTTGGTCAACCCCATGTAAGTTATGGGGCAGTAACAGTACACTTTTCAAAACGTGTTTTTCAGCCCGAAATAAACGCGTTTTTTCAGACAACTGAATCCCCATGTAGCAACAAGGCTCAGAAGAGCCCACACACTCAGATCTTAACCCCAGTGTGCTGAAAGTGTCAAAACATGTTTTTCAGCAGAAATAAACATGTTTCTGCAAGTTTGGTCAACCCCATGTAAGTTATGGGGCAGTAACAGTACACTTTTCAAAACGTGTTTTTCAGCCCGAAATAAACGCGTTTTTTCAGACAACTGAATACCCATGTAGCAGCAAGGCTCAGAAGAGCCCACACACTCAGATCTTAACCCCAGTGTGCTGAAAGTGTCAAAACATGTTTTTCAGCAGAAATAAACATGTTTCTGCAAGTTTGGTCAACCCCATGTAAGTTATGGGGCAGTAACAGTACACTTTTCAAAACGTGTTTTTCAGCCCGAAATAAACGCGTTTTTTCAGACAACTGAATACCCATGTAGCAGCAAGGCTCAGAAGAGCCCACACACTCAGATCTTAACCCCAGTGTGCTGAAAGTGTCAAAACATGTTTTTCAGCAGAAATAAACATGTTTCTGCAAGTTTGGTCAACCCCATGTAAGTTATGGGGCAGTAACAGTACACTTTTCAAAACGTGTTTTTCAGCCCGAAATAAACGCGTTTTTTCAGACAACTGAATCCCCATGTAGCAACAAGGCTCAGAAGAGCCCACACACTCAGATCTTAACCCCAGTGTGCTGAAAGTGTCAAAACATGTTTTTCAGCAGAAATAAACATGTTTCTGCAAGTTTGGTCAACCCCATGTAAGTTATGGGGCAGTAACAGTACACTTTTCAAAACGTGTTTTTCAGCCCGAAATAAACGCGTTTTTTCAGACAACTGAATACCCATGTAGCAGCAAGGCTCAGAAGAGCCCACACACTCAGATCTTAACCCCAGTGTGCTGAAAGTGTCAAAACATGTTTTTCAGCAGAAATAAACATGTTTCTGCAAGTTTGGTCAACCCCATGTAAGTTATGGGGCAGTAACAGTACACTCTGCAAAACGTGTTTTTCAGCCCGAAATAAACGCGTTTTTTCAGACAACTGAATCCCCATGTAGCAGCAAGGCTCAGAACAGCCCACACACTCAGATCTTAACCCCAGTGTGCTGAAAGTGTCAAAACATGTTTTTCAGCAGAAATAAACATGTTTCTGCAAGTTTGGTCAACCCCATGTAAGTTATGGGGCAGTAACAGTACACTTTTCAAAACGTGTTTTTCAGCCCGAAATAAACGCGTTTTTTCAGACAACTGAATCCCCATGTAGCAACAAGGCTCAGAAGAGCCCACACACTCAGATCTTAACCCCAGTGTGCTGAAAGTGTCAAAACATGTTTTTCAGCAGAAATAAACATGTTTCTGCAAGTTTGGTCAACCCCATGTAAGTTATGGGGCAGTAACAGTACACTTTTCAAAACGTGTTTTTCAGCCCGAAATAAACGCGTTTTTCAGACAACTGAATACCCATGTAGCAGCAAGGCTCAGAAGAGCCCACACACTCAGATCTTAACCCCAGTGTGCTGAAAGTGTCAAAACATGTTTTTCAGCAGAAATAAACATGTTTCTGCAAGTTTGGTCAACCCCATGTAAGTTATGGGGCAGTAACAGTACACTTTTCAAAACGTGTTTTTCAGCCCGAAATAAACGCGTTTTTTCAGACAACTGAATACCCATGTAGCAGCAAGGCTCAGAAGAGCCCACACACTCAGATCTTAACCCCAGTGTGCTGAAAGTGTCAAAACATGTTTTTCAGCAGAAATAAACATGTTTCTGCAAGTTTGGTCAACCCCATGTAAGTTATGGGGCAGTAACAGTACACTTTTCAAAACGTGTTTTTCAGCCCGAAATAAACGCGTTTTTTCAGACAACTGAATCCCCATGTAGCAACAAGGCTCAGAAGAGCCCACACACTCAGATCTTAACCCCAGTGTGCTGAAAGTGTCAAAACATGTTTTTCAGCAGAAATAAACATGTTTCTGCAAGTTTGGTCAACCCCATGTAAGTTATGGGGCAGTAACAGTACACTTTTCAAAACGTGTTTTTCAGCCCGAAATAAACGCGTTTTTTCAGACAACTGAATACCCATGTAGCAGCAAGGCTCAGAAGAGCCCACACACTCAGATCTTAACCCCAGTGTGCTGAAAGTGTCAAAACATGTTTTTCAGCAGAAATAAACATGTTTCTGCAAGTTTGGTCAACCCCATGTAAGTTATGGGGCAGTAACAGTACACTTTTCAAAACGTGTTTTTCAGCCCGAAATAAACGCGTTTTTTCAGACAACTGAATCCCCATGTAGCAACAAGGCTCAGAAGAGCCCACACACTCAGATCTTAACCCCAGTGTGCTGAAAGTGTCAAAACATGTTTTTCAGCAGAAATAAACATGTTTCTGCAAGTTTGGTCAACCCCATGTAAGTTATGGGGCAGTAACAGTACACTTTTCAAAACGTGTTTTTCAGCCCGAAATAAACGCGTTTTTTCAGACAACTGAATACCCCATGTAGCAGCAAGGCTCAGAAGAGCCCACACACTCAGATCTTAACCCCAGTGTGCTGAAAGTGTCAAAACATGTTTTTCAGCAGAAATAAACATGTTTCTGCAAGTTTGGTCAACCCCATGTAAGTTATGGGGCAGTAACAGTACACTTTTCAAAACGTGTTTTTCAGCCCGAAATAAACGCGTTTTTTCAGACAACTGAATCCCCATGTAGCAACAAGGCTCAGAAGAGCCCACACACTCAGATCTTAACCCCAGTGTGCTGAAAGTGTCAAAACATGTTTTTCAGCAGAAATAAACATGTTTCTGCAAGTTTGGTCAACCCCATGTAAGTTATTGGGCAGTAACAGTACACTTTTCAAAACGTGTTTTTCAGCCCGAAATAAACGCGTTTTTTCAGACAACTGAATCCCCATGTAGCAGCAAGGCTCAGAAGAGCCCACACACTCAGATCTTAACCCCAGTGTGCAGAAAGGGTCAAAACGTGTTTTTCAGCAGAAATAAACATGTTTCTGCAAGTTTGGTCAACCCCATGTAAGTTATGGGGCAGTAACAGTACACTTTTCAAAACGTGTTTTTCAGCCCGAAATAAACGCGTTTTTTCAGACAACTGAATCCCCATGTAGCAACAAGGCTCAGAAAGCCCCACACACTCAGATCTTAACCCCAGTGTGCTGAAAGTGTCAAAACATGTTTTTCAGCAGAAATAAACATGTTTCTGCAAGTTTGGTCAACCCCATGTAAGTTATGGGGCAGTAACAGTACACTTTTCAAAACGTGTTTTTCAGCCCGAAATAAACGCGTTTTTTCAGACAACTGAATCCCCATGTAGCAACAAGGCTCAGAAGAGCCCACACACTCAGATCTTAACCCCAGTGTGCTGAAAGTGTCAAAACATGTTTTTCAGCAGAAATAAACATGTTTCTGCAAGTTTGGTCAACCCCATGTAAGTTATGGGGCAGTAACAGTACACTTTTCAAAACGTGTTTTTCAGCCCGAAATAAACGCGTTTTTTCAGACAACTGAATCCCCATGTAGCAACAAGGCTCAGAAGAGCCCACACACTCAGATCTTAACCCCAGTGTGCTGAAAGTGTCAAAACATGTTTTTCAGCAGAAATAAACATGTTTCTGCAAGTTTGGTCAACCCCATGTAAGTTATGGGGCAGTAACAGTACACTCTGCAAAACGTGTTTTTCAGCCCGAAATAAACGCGTTTTTTCAGACAACTGAATCCCCATGTAGCAGCAAGGCTCAGAACAGCCCACACACTCAGATCTTAACCCCAGTGTGCTGAAAGTGTCAAAACATGTTTTTCAGCAGAAATAAACATGTTTCTGCAAGTTTGGTCAACCCCATGTAAGTTATGGGGCAGTAACAGTACACTTTTCAAAACGTGTTTTTCAGCCCGAAATAAACGCGTTTTTTCAGACAACTGAATCCCCATGTAGCAACAAGGCTCAGAAGAGCCCACACACTCAGATCTTAACCCCAGTGTGCTGAAAGTGTCAAAACATGTTTTTCAGCAGAAATAAACATGTTTCTGCAAGTTTGGTCAACCCCATGTAAGTTATGGGGCAGTAACAGTACACTTTTCAAAACGTGTTTTTCAGCCCGAAATAAACGCGTTTTTTCAGACAACTGAATACCCATGTAGCAGCAAGGCTCAGAAGAGCCCACACACTCAGATCTTAACCCCAGTGTGCTGAAAGTGTCAAAACATGTTTTTCAGCAGAAATAAACATGTTTCTGCAAGTTTGGTCAACCCCATGTAAGTTATGGGGCAGTAACAGTACACTTTTCAAAACGTGTTTTTCAGCCCGAAATAAACGCGTTTTTTCAGACAACTGAATACCCATGTAGCAGCAAGGCTCAGAAGAGCCCACACACTCAGATCTTAACCCCAGTGTGCTGAAAGTGTCAAAACATGTTTTTCAGCAGAAATAAACATGTTTCTGCAAGTTTGGTCAACCCCATGTAAGTTATGGGGGCAGTAACAGTACACTTTTCAAAACGTGTTTTTCAGCCCGAAATAAACGCGTTTTTTCAGACAACTGAATCCCCATGTAGCAACAAGGCTCAGAAGAGCCCACACACTCAGATCTTAACCCCAGTGTGCTGAAAGTGTCAAAACATGTTTTTCAGCAGAAATAAACATGTTTCTGCAAGTTTGGTCAACCCCATGTAAGTTATGGGGCAGTAACAGTACACTTTTCAAAACGTGTTTTTCAGCCCGAAATAAACGCGTTTTTTCAGACAACTGAATACCCATGTAGCAGCAAGGCTCAGAAGAGCCCACACACTCAGATCTTAACCCCAGTGTGCTGAAAGTGTCAAAACATGTTTTTCAGCAGAAATAAACATGTTTCTGCAAGTTTGGTCAACCCCATGTAAGTTATGGGGCAGTAACAGTACACTTTTCAAAACGTGTTTTTCAGCCCGAAATAAACGCGTTTTTTCAGACAACTGAATCCCCATGTAGCAACAAGGCTCAGAAGAGCCCACACACTCAGATCTTAACCCAGTGTGCTGAAAGTGTCAAAACATGTTTTCAGCAGAAATAAACATGTTTCTGCAAGTTTGGTCAACCCCATGTAAGTTATGGGGCAGTAACAGTACACTTTTCAAAACGTGTTTTTCAGCCCGAAATAAACGCGTTTTTTCAGACAACTGAATACCCATGTAGCAGCAAGGCTCAGAAGAGCCCACACACTCAGATCTTAACCCCAGTGTGCTGAAAGTGTCAAAACATGTTTTTCAGCAGAAATAAACATGTTTCTGCAAGTTTGGTCAACCCCATGTAAGTTATGGGGCAGTAACAGTACACTTTTCAAAACGTGTTTTTCAGCCCGAAATAAACGCGTTTTTTCAGACAACTGAATCCCCATGTAGCAACAAGGCTCAGAAGAGCCCACACACTCAGATCTTAACCCCAGTGTGCAGAAAGGGTCAAAACGTGTTTTTCAGCAGAAATAAACATGTTTCTGCAAGTTTGGTCAACCCCATGTAAGTTATGGGGCAGTAACAGTACACTCTGCAAAACGTGCTTTTCAGCCCGAAATAAACGCGTTTTTTCAGACAACTGAATCCCCATGTAGCAGCAAGGCTCAGAAGAGCCCACACACTCAGATCTTAACCCCAGTGTGCTGAAAGTATCAAAACATGTTTTTCAGCAGAAATAAACATGTTTCTGCAAGTTTGGTCAACCCCATGTAAGTTATGGGGCAGTAACAGTACACTTTTCAAAACGTGTTTTTCAGCCCGAAATAAACGCGTTTTTTCAGACAACTGAATCCCCATGTAGCAACAAGGCTCAGAAGAGCCCACACACTCAGATCTTAACCCCAGTGTGCTGAAAGTGTCAAAACATGTTTTTCAGCAGAAATAAACATGTTTCTGCAAGTTTGGTCAACCCCATGTAAGTTATGGGGCAGTAACAGTACACTTTTCAAAACGTGTTTTTCAGCCCGAAATAAACGCGTTTTTTCAGACAACTGAATCCCCATGTAGCAACAAGGCTCAGAAGAGCCCACACACTCAGATCTTAACCCCAGTGTGCTGAAAGTGTCAAAACATGTTTTTCAGCAGAAATAAACATGTTTCTGCAAGTTTGGTCAACCCCATGTAAGTTATTGGGCAGTAACAGTACACTTTTCAAAACGTGTTTTTCAGCCCGAAATAAACGCGTTTTTTCAGACAACTGAATCCCCATGTAGCAGCAAGGCTCAGAAGAGCCCACACACTCAGATCTTAACCCCAGTGTGCTGAAAGTGTCAAAACATGTTTTTCAGCAGAAATAAACATGTTTCTGCAAGTTTGGTCAACCCCATGTAAGTTATGGGGCAGTAACAGTACACTTTTCAAAACGTGTTTTTCAGCCCGAAATAAACGCGTTTTTTCAGACAACTGAATCCCCATGTAGCAACAAGGCTCAGAAGAGCCCACACACTCAGATCTTAACCCCAGTGTGCTGAAAGTGTCAAAACATGTTTTTCAGCAGAAATAAACATGTTTCTGCAAGTTTGGTCAACCCCATGTAAGTTATTGGGCAGTAACAGTACACTTTTCAAAACGTGTTTTTCAGCCCGAAATAAACGCGTTTTTTCAGACAACTGAATCCCCATGTAGCAGCAAGGCTCAGAAGAGCCCACACACTCAGATCTTAACCCCAGTGTGCAGAAAGGGTCAAAACGTGTTTTTCAGCAGAAATAAACATGTTTCTGCAAGTTTGGTCAACCCCATGTAAGTTATGGGGCAGTAACAGTACACTTTTCAAAACGTGTTTTTCAGCCCGAAATAAACGCGTTTTTTCAGACAACTGAATCCCCATGTAGCAACAAGGCTCAGAACAGCCCACACACTCAGATCTTAACCCCAGTGTGCTGAAAGTGTCAAAACATGTTTTTCAGCAGAAATAAACATGTTTCTGCAAGTTTGGTCAACCCCATGTAAGTTATGGGGCAGTAACAGTACACTTTTCAAAACGTGTTTTTCAGCCCGAAATAAACGCGTTTTTTCAGACAACTGAATCCCCATGTAGCAACAAGGCTCAGAAGAGCCCACACACTCAGATCTTAACCCCAGTGTGCTGAAAGTGTCAAAACATGTTTTTCAGCAGAAATAAACATGTTTCTGCAAGTTTGGTCAACCCCATGTAAGTTATGGGGCAGTAACAGTACACTTTTCAAAACGTGTTTTTCAGCCCGAAATAAACGCGTTTTTTCAGACAACTGAATACCCATGTAGCAGCAAGGCTCAGAAGAGCCCACACACTCAGATCTTAACCCCAGTGTGCTGAAAGTGTCAAAACATGTTTTTCAGCAGAAATAAACATGTTTCTGCAAGTTTGGTCAACCCCATGTAAGTTATGGGGCAGTAACAGTACACTCTGCAAAACGTGTTTTTCAGCCCGAAATAAACGCGTTTTTTCAGACAACTGAATCCCCATGTAGCAGCAAGGCTCAGAACAGCCCACACACTCAGATCTTAACCCCAGTGTGCTGAAAGTGTCAAAACATGTTTTTCAGCAGAAATAAACATGTTTCTGCAAGTTTGGTCAACCCCATGTAAGTTATGGGGCAGTAACAGTACACTTTTCAAAACGTGTTTTTCAGCCCGAAATAAACGCGTTTTTTCAGACAACTGAATCCCCATGTAGCAACAAGGCTCAGAAGAGCCCACACACTCAGATCTTAACCCCAGTGTGCTGAAAGTGTCAAAACATGTTTTTCAGCAGAAATAAACATGTTTCTGCAAGTTTGGTCAACCCCATGTAAGTTATGGGGCAGTAACAGTACACTTTTCAAAACGTGTTTTTCAGCCCGAAATAAACGCGTTTTTTCAGACAACTGAATACCCATGTAGCAGCAAGGCTCAGAAGAGCCCACACACTCAGATCTTAACCCCAGTGTGCTGAAAGTGTCAAAACATGTTTTTCAGCAGAAATAAACATGTTTCTGCAAGTTTGGTCAACCCCATGTAAGTTATGGGGCAGTAACAGTACACTTTTCAAAACGTGTTTTTCAGCCCGAAATAAACGCGTTTTTTCAGACAACTGAATACCCATGTAGCAGCAAGGCTCAGAAGAGCCCACACACTCAGATCTTAACCCCAGTGTGCTGAAAGTGTCAAAACATGTTTTTCAGCAGAAATAAACATGTTTCTGCAAGTTTGGTCAACCCCATGTAAGTTATGGGGCAGTAACAGTACACTTTTCAAAACGTGTTTTTCAGCCCGAAATAAACGCGTTTTTTCAGACAACTGAATCCCCATGTAGCAACAAGGCTCAGAAGAGCCCACACACTCAGATCTTAACCCCAGTGTGCTGAAAGTGTCAAAACATGTTTTTCAGCAGAAATAAACATGTTTCTGCAAGTTTGGTCAACCCCATGTAAGTTATGGGGCAGTAACAGTACACTTTTCAAAACGTGTTTTTCAGCCCGAAATAAACGCGTTTTTTCAGACAACTGAATACCCATGTAGCAGCAAGGCTCAGAAGAGCCCACACACTCAGATCTTAACCCCAGTGTGCTGAAAGTGTCAAAACATGTTTTTCAGCAGAAATAAACATGTTTCTGCAAGTTTGGTCAACCCCATGTAAGTTATGGGGCAGTAACAGTACACTTTTCAAAACGTGTTTTTCAGCCCGAAATAAACGCGTTTTTTCAGACAACTGAATCCCCATGTAGCAACAAGGCTCAGAAGAGCCCACACACTCAGATCTTAACCCCAGTGTGCTGAAAGTGTCAAAACATGTTTTTCAGCAGAAATAAACATGTTTCTGCAAGTTTGGTCAACCCCATGTAAGTTATGGGGCAGTAACAGTACACTTTTCAAAACGTGTTTTTCAGCCCGAAATAAACGCGTTTTTTCAGACAACTGAATACCCATGTAGCAGCAAGGCTCAGAAGAGCCCACACACTCAGATCTTAACCCCAGTGTGCTGAAAGTGTCAAAACATGTTTTTCAGCAGAAATAAACATGTTTCTGCAAGTTTGGTCAACCCCATGTAAGTTATGGGGCAGTAACAGTACACTTTTCAAAACGTGTTTTTCAGCCCGAAATAAACGCGTTTTTTCAGACAACTGAATCCCCATGTAGCAACAAGGCTCAGAAGAGCCCACACACTCAGATCTTAACCCCAGTGTGCAGAAAGGGTCAAAACGTGTTTTTCAGCAGAAATAAACATGTTTCTGCAAGTTTGGTCAACCCCATGTAAGTTATGGGGCAGTAACAGTACACTCTGCAAAACGTGCTTTTCAGCCCGAAATAAACGCGTTTTTTCAGACAACTGAATCCCCATGTAGCAGCAAGGCTCAGAAGAGCCCACACACTCAGATCTTAACCCCAGTGTGCTGAAAGTATCAAAACATGTTTTTCAGCAGAAATAAACATGTTTCTGCAAGTTTGGTCAACCCCATGTAAGTTATGGGGCAGTAACAGTACACTTTTCAAAACGTGTTTTTCAGCCCGAAATAAACGCGTTTTTTCAGACAACTGAATCCCCATGTAGCAACAAGGCTCAGAAGAGCCCACACACTCAGATCTTAACCCCAGTGTGCTGAAAGTGTCAAAACATGTTTTTCAGCAGAAATAAACATGTTTCTGCAAGTTTGGTCAACCCCATGTAAGTTATGGGGCAGTAACAGTACACTTTTCAAAACGTGTTTTTCAGCCCGAAATAAACGCGTTTTTTCAGACAACTGAATCCCCATGTAGCAACAAGGCTCAGAAGAGCCCACACACTCAGATCTTAACCCCAGTGTGCTGAAAGTGTCAAAACATGTTTTTCAGCAGAAATAAACATGTTTCTGCAAGTTTGGTCAACCCCATGTAAGTTATTGGGCAGTAACAGTACACTTTTCAAAACGTGTTTTTCAGCCCGAAATAAACGCGTTTTTTCAGACAACTGAATCCCCATGTAGCAGCAAGGCTCAGAAGAGCCCACACACTCAGATCTTAACCCCAGTGTGCTGAAAGTGTCAAAACATGTTTTTCAGCAGAAATAAACATGTTTCTGCAAGTTTGGTCAACCCCATGTAAGTTATGGGGCAGTAACAGTACACTTTTCAAAACGTGTTTTTCAGCCCGAAATAAACGCGTTTTTTCAGACAACTGAATCCCCATGTAGCAACAAGGCTCAGAAGAGCCCACACACTCAGATCTTAACCCCAGTGTGCTGAAAGTGTCAAAACATGTTTTTCAGCAGAAATAAACATGTTTCTGCAAGTTTGGTCAACCCCATGTAAGTTATTGGGCAGTAACAGTACACTTTTCAAAACGTGTTTTTCAGCCCGAAATAAACGCGTTTTTTCAGACAACTGAATCCCCATGTAGCAGCAAGGCTCAGAAGAGCCCACACACTCAGATCTTAACCCCAGTGTGCAGAAAGGGTCAAAACGTGTTTTTCAGCAGAAATAAACATGTTTCTGCAAGTTTGGTCAACCCCATGTAAGTTATGGGGCAGTAACAGTACACTTTTCAAAACGTGTTTTTCAGCCCGAAATAAACGCGTTTTTTCAGACAACTGAATCCCCATGTAGCAACAAGGCTCAGAACAGCCCACACACTCAGATCTTAACCCCAGTGTGCTGAAAGTGTCAAAACATGTTTTTCAGCAGAAATAAACATGTTTCTGCAAGTTTGGTCAACCCCATGTAAGTTATGGGGCAGTAACAGTACACTTTTCAAAACGTGTTTTTCAGCCCGAAATAAACGCGTTTTTTCAGACAACTGAATCCCCATGTAGCAACAAGGCTCAGAAGAGCCCACACACTCAGATCTTAACCCCAGTGTGCTGAAAGTGTCAAAACATGTTTTTCAGCAGAAATAAACATGTTTCTGCAAGTTTGGTCAACCCCATGTAAGTTATGGGGCAGTAACAGTACACTTTTCAAAACGTGTTTTTCAGCCCGAAATAAACGCGTTTTTTCAGACAACTGAATACCCATGTAGCAGCAAGGCTCAGAAGAGCCCACACACTCAGATCTTAACCCCAGTGTGCTGAAAGTGTCAAAACATGTTTTTCAGCAGAAATAAACATGTTTCTGCAAGTTTGGTCAACCCCATGTAAGTTATGGGGCAGTAACAGTACACTCTGCAAAACGTGTTTTTCAGCCCGAAATAAACGCGTTTTTTCAGACAACTGAATCCCCATGTAGCAGCAAGGCTCAGAACAGCCCACACACTCAGATCTTAACCCCAGTGTGCTGAAAGTGTCAAAACATGTTTTTCAGCAGAAATAAACATGTTTCTGCAAGTTTGGTCAACCCCATGTAAGTTATGGGGCAGTAACAGTACACTTTTCAAAACGTGTTTTTCAGCCCGAAATAAACGCGTTTTTTCAGACAACTGAATACCCATGTAGCAGCAAGGCTCAGAAGAGCCCACACACTCAGATCTTAACCCCAGTGTGCTGAAAGTGTCAAAACATGTTTTTCAGCAGAAATAAACATGTTTCTGCAAGTTTGGTCAACCCCATGTAAGTTATGGGGCAGTAACAGTACACTTTTCAAAACGTGTTTTTCAGCCCGAAATAAACGCGTTTTTTCAGACAACTGAATACCCATGTAGCAGCAAGGCTCAGAAGAGCCCACACACTCAGATCTTAACCCCAGTGTGCTGAAAGTGTCAAAACATGTTTTTCAGCAGAAATAAACATGTTTCTGCAAGTTTGGTCAACCCCATGTAAGTTATGGGGCAGTAACAGTACACTTTTCAAAACGTGTTTTTCAGCCCGAAATAAACGCGTTTTTTCAGACAACTGAATCCCCATGTAGCAACAAGGCTCAGAAGAGCCCACACACTCAGATCTTAACCCCAGTGTGCTGAAAGTGTCAAAACATGTTTTTCAGCAGAAATAAACATGTTTCTGCAAGTTTGGTCAACCCCATGTAAGTTATGGGGCAGTAACAGTACACTTTTCAAAACGTGTTTTTCAGCCCGAAATAAACGCGTTTTTTCAGACAACTGAATACCCATGTAGCAGCAAGGCTCAGAAGAGCCCACACACTCAGATCTTAACCCCAGTGTGCTGAAAGTGTCAAAACATGTTTTTCAGCAGAAATAAACATGTTTCTGCAAGTTTGGTCAACCCCATGTAAGTTATGGGGCAGTAACAGTACACTTTTCAAAACGTGTTTTTCAGCCCGAAATAAACGCGTTTTTTCAGACAACTGAATCCCCATGTAGCAACAAGGCTCAGAAGAGCCCACACACTCAGATCTTAACCCCAGTGTGCTGAAAGTGTCAAAACATGTTTTTCAGCAGAAATAAACATGTTTCTGCAAGTTTGGTCAACCCCATGTAAGTTATGGGGCAGTAACAGTACACTTTTCAAAACGTGTTTTTCAGCCCGAAATAAACGCGTTTTTTCAGACAACTGAATACCCATGTAGCAGCAAGGCTCAGAAGAGCCCACACACTCAGATCTTAACCCCAGTGTGCTGAAAGTGTCAAAACATGTTTTTCAGCAGAAATAAACATGTTTCTGCAAGTTTGGTCAACCCCATGTAAGTTATGGGGCAGTAACAGTACACTTTTCAAAACGTGTTTTTCAGCCCGAAATAAACGCGTTTTTTCAGACAACTGAATACCCATGTAGCAGCAAGGCTCAGAAGAGCCCACACACTCAGATCTTAACCCCAGTGTGCTGAAAGTGTCAAAACATGTTTTTCAGCAGAAATAAACATGTTTCTGCAAGTTTGGTCAACCCCATGTAAGTTATGGGGCAGTAACAGTACACTCTGCAAAACGTGTTTTTCAGCCCGAAATAAACGCGTTTTTTCAGACAACTGAATCCCCATGTAGCAGCAAGGCTCAGAAGAGCCCACACACTCAGATCTTAACCCCAGTGTGCTGAAAGTATCAAAACATGTTTTTCAGCAGAAATAAACATGTTTCTGCAAGTTTGGTCAACCCCATGTAAGTTATGGGGCAGTAACAGTACACTTTTCAAAACGTGTTTTTCAGCCCGAAATAAACGCGTTTTTTCAGACAACTGAATCCCCATGTAGCAACAAGGCTCAGAAGAGCCCACACACTCAGATCTTAACCCCAGTGTGCTGAAAGTGTCAAAACATGTTTTTCAGCAGAAATAAACATGTTTCTGCAAGTTTGGTCAACCCCATGTAAGTTATGGGGCAGTAACAGTACACTTTTCAAAACGTGTTTTTCAGCCCGAAATAAACGCGTTTTTTCAGACAACTGAATCCCCATGTAGCAACAAGGCTCAGAAGAGCCCACACACTCAGATCTTAACCCCAGTGTGCTGAAAGTGTCAAAACATGTTTTTCAGCAGAAATAAACATGTTTCTGCAAGTTTGGTCAACCCCATGTAAGTTATGGGGCAGTAACAGTACACTTTTCAAAACGTGTTTTTCAGCCCGAAATAAACGCGTTTTTTCAGACAACTGAATACCCATGTAGCAGCAAGGCTCAGAAGAGCCCACACACTCAGATCTTAACCCCAGTGTGCTGAAAGTGTCAAAACATGTTTTTCAGCAGAAATAAACATGTTTCTGCAAGTTTGGTCAACCCCATGTAAGTTATGGGACAGTAACAGTACACTTTTCAAAACGTGTTTTTCAGCCCGAAATAAACGCGTTTTTTCAGACAACTGAATACCCATGTAGCAGCAAGGCTCAGAAGAGCCCACACACTCAGATCTTAACCCCAGTGTGCTGAAAGTGTCAAAACATGTTTTTCAGCAGAAATAAACATGTTTCTGCAAGTTTGGTCAACCCCATGTAAGTTATGGGGCAGTAACAGTACACTTTTCAAAACGTGTTTTTCAGCCCGAAATAAACGCGTTTTTTCAGACAACTGAATCCCCATGTAGCAACAAGGCTCAGAAGAGCCCACACACTCAGATCTTAACCCCAGTGTGCTGAAAGTGTCAAAACATGTTTTTCAGCAGAAATAAACATGTTTCTGCAAGTTTGGTCAACCCCATGTAAGTTATTGGGCAGTAACAGTACACTTTTCAAAACGTGTTTTTCAGCCCGAAATAAACGCGTTTTTTCAGACAACTGAATCCCCATGTAGCAGCAAGGCTCAGAAGAGCCCACACACTCAGATCTTAACCCCAGTGTGCAGAAAGGGTCAAAACGTGTTTTTCAGCAGAAATAAACATGTTTCTGCAAGTTTGGTCAACCCCATGTAAGTTATGGGGCAGTAACAGTACACTTTTCAAAACGTGTTTTTCAGCCCGAAATAAACGCGTTTTTTCAGACAACTGAATCCCCATGTAGCAGCAAGGCTCAGAAGAGCCCACAAACTCAGATCTTAACCCCAGTGTGCTGAAGGTATCAAAACATGTTTTTCAGCAGAAATAAACATGTTTCTGCAAGTTTGGTCAACCCCATGTAAGTTATGGGGCAGTAACAGTACACTTTTCAAAACGTGTTTTTCAGCCCGAAATAAACGCGTTTTTTCAGACAACTGAATCCCCATGTAGCAACAAGGCTCAGAAGAGCCCACACACTCAGATCTTAACCCCAGTGTGCTGAAAGTGTCAAAACATGTTTTTCAGCAGAAATAAACATGTTTCTGCAAGTTTGGTCAACCCCATGTAAGTTATGGGGCAGTAACAGTACACTTTTCAAAACGTGTTTTTCAGCCCGAAATAAACGCGTTTTTTCAGACAACTGAATCCCCATGTAACAACAAGGCTCAGAAGAGCCCACACACTCAGATCTTAACCCCAGTGTACTGAAAGTGTCAAAACATGTTTTTCAGCAGAAATAAACATGTTTCTGCAAGTTTGGTCAACCCCATGTAAGTTATGGGGCAGTAACAGTACACTTTTCAAAACGTGTTTTTCAGCCCGAAATAAACGCGTTTTTTCAGACAACTGAATACCCATGTAGCAGCAAGGCTCAGAAGAGCCCACACACTCAGATCTTAACCCCAGTGTGCTGAAAGTGTCAAAACATGTTTTTCAGCAGAAATAAACATGTTTCTGCAAGTTTGGTCAACCCCATGTAAGTTATGGGGCAGTAACAGTACACTTTTCAAAACGTGTTTTTCAGCCCGAAATAAACGCGTTTTTTCAGACAACTGAATACCCATGTAGCAGCAAGGCTCAGAAGAGCCCACACACTCAGATCTTAACCCCAGTGTGCTGAAAGTGTCAAAACATGTTTTTCAGCAGAAATAAACATGTTTCTGCAAGTTTGGTCAACCCCATGTAAGTTATGGGGCAGTAACAGTACACTTTTCAAAACGTGTTTTTCAGCCCGAAATAAACGCGTTTTTTCAGACAACTGAATCCCCATGTAGCAACAAGGCTCAGAAGAGCCCACACACTCAGATCTTAACCCCAGTGTGCTGAAAGTGTCAAAACATGTTTTTCAGCAGAAATAAACATGTTTCTGCAAGTTTGGTCAACCCCATGTAAGTTATTGGGCAGTAACAGTACACTTTTCAAAACGTGTTTTTCAGCCCGAAATAAACGCGTTTTTTCAGACAACTGAATACCCATGTAGCAGCAAGGCTCAGAAGAGCCCACACACTCAGATCTTAACCCCAGTGTGCTGAAAGTGTCAAAACATGTTTTTCAGCAGAAATAAACATGTTTCTGCAAGTTTGGTCAACCCCATGTAAGTTATGGGGCAGTAACAGTACACTTTTCAAAACGTGTTTTTCAGCCCGAAATAAACGCGTTTTTTCAGACAACTGAATCCCCATGTAGCAACAAGGCTCAGAAGAGCCCACACACTCAGATCTTAACCCCAGTGTGCTGAAAGTGTCAAAACATGTTTTTCAGCAGAAATAAACATGTTTCTGCAAGTTTGGTCAACCCCATGTAAGTTATTGGGCAGTAACAGTACACTTTTCAAAACGTGTTTTTCAGCCCGAAATAAACGCGTTTTTTCAGACAACTGAATCCCCATGTAGCAGCAAGGCTCAGAAGAGCCCACACACTCAGATCTTAACCCCAGTGTGCAGAAAGGGTCAAAACGTGTTTTTCAGCAGAAATAAACATGTTTCTGCAAGTTTGGTCAACCCCATGTAAGTTATGGGGCAGTAACAGTACACTCTGCAAAACGTGTTTTTCAGCCCGAAATAAACGCGTTTTTTCAGACAACTGAATCCCCATGTAGCAGCAAGGCTCAGAAGAGCCCACACACTCAGATCTTAACCCCAGTGTGCTGAAAGTATCAAAACATGTTTTTCAGCAGAAATAAACATGTTTCTGCAAGTTTGGTCAACCCCATGTAAGTTATGGGGCAGTAACAGTACACTTTTCAAAACGTGTTTTTCAGCCCGAAATAAACGCGTTTTTTCAGACAACTGAATCCCCATGTAGCAACAAGGCTCAGAAGAGCCCACACACTCAGATCTTAACCCCAGTGTGCTGAAAGTGTCAAAACATGTTTTTCAGCAGAAATAAACATGTTTCTGCAAGTTTGGTCAACCCCATGTAAGTTATGGGGCAGTAACAGTACACTTTTCAAAACGTGTTTTTCAGCCCGAAATAAACGCGTTTTTTCAGACAACTGAATCCCCATGTAGCAACAAGGCTCAGAAGAGCCCACACACTCAGATCTTAACCCCAGTGTGCTGAAAGTGTCAAAACATGTTTTTCAGCAGAAATAAACATGTTTCTGCAAGTTTGGTCAACCCCATGTAAGTTATGGGGCAGTAACAGTACACTTTTCAAAACGTGTTTTTCAGCCCGAAATAAACGCGTTTTTCAGACAACTGAATACCCATGTAGCAGCAAGGCTCAGAAGAGCCCACACACTCAGATCTTAACCCCAGTGTGCTGAAAGTGTCAAAACATGTTTTTCAGCAGAAATAAACATGTTTCTGCAAGTTTGGTCAACCCCATGTAAGTTATGGGACAGTAACAGTACACTTTTCAAAACGTGTTTTTCAGCCCGAAATAAACGCGTTTTTTCAGACAACTGAATCCCCATGTAGCAGCAAGGCTCAGAAGAGCCCACACACTCAGATCTTAACCCCAGTGTGCTGAAAGTGTCAAAACATGTTTTTCAGCAGAAATAAACATGTTTCTGCAAGTTTGGTCAACCCCATGTAAGTTATGGGGCAGTAACAGTACACTTTTCAAAACGTGTTTTTCAGCCCGAAATAAACGCGTTTTTTCAGACAACTGAATCCCCATGTAGCAACAAGGCTCAGAAGAGCCCACACACTCAGATCTTAACCCCAGTGTGCTGAAAGTGTCAAAACATGTTTTTCAGCAGAAATAAACATGTTTCTGCAAGTTTGGTCAACCCCATGTAAGTTATTGGGCAGTAACAGTACACTTTTCAAAACGTGTTTTTCAGCCCGAAATAAACGCGTTTTTTCAGACAACTGAAATCCCCATGTAGCAGCAAGGCTCAGAAGAGCCCACACACTCAGATCTTAACCCCAGTGTGCAGAAAGGGTCAAAACGTGTTTTTCAGCAGAAATAAACATGTTTCTGCAAGTTTGGTCAACCCCATGTAAGTTATGGGGCAGTAACAGTACACTTTTCAAAACGTGTTTTTCAGCCCGAAATAAACGCGTTTTTTCAGACAACTGAATCCCCATGTAGCAGCAAGGCTCAGAAGAGCCCACACACTCAGATCTTAACCCCAGTGTGCTGAAAGTGTCAAAACATGTTTTTCAGCAGAAATAAACATGTTTCTGCAAGTTTGGTCAACCCCATGTAAGTTATGGGGCAGTAACAGTACACTTTTCAAAACGTGTTTTTCAGCCCGAAATAAACGCGTTTTTTCAGACAACTGAATCCCCATGTAGCAACAAGGCTCAGAAGAGCCCACACACTCAGATCTTAACCCCAGTGTGCTGAAAGTGTCAAAACATGTTTTTCAGCAGAAATAAACATGTTCTGCAAGTTTGGTCAACCCCATGTAAGTTATGGGGCAGTAACAGTACACTTTTCAAAACGTGTTTTTCAGCCCGAAATAAACGCGTTTTTTCAGACAACTGAATACCCATGTAGCAGCAAGGCTCAGAAGAGCCCACACACTCAGATCTTAACCCCAGTGTGCTGAAAGTGTCAAAACATGTTTTTCAGCAGAAATAAACATGTTTCTGCAAGTTTGGTCAACCCCATGTAAGTTATGGGGCAGTAACAGTACACTTTTCAAAACGTGTTTTTCAGCCCGAAATAAACGCGTTTTTTCAGACAACTGAATCCCCATGTAGCAACAAGGCTCAGAAGAGCCCACACACTCAGATCTTAACCCCAGTGTGCTGAAAGTGTCAAAACATGTTTTTCAGCAGAAATAAACATGTTTCTGCAAGTTTGGTCAACCCCATGTAAGTTATTGGGCAGTAACAGTACACTTTTCAAAACGTGTTTTCAGCCCGAAATAAACGCGTTTTTTCAGACAACTGAATCCCCATGTAGCAGCAAGGCTCAGAAGAGCACACACACTCAGATCTTAACCCCAGTGTGCAGAAAGGGTCAAAACGTGTTTTTCAGCAGAAATAAACATGTTTTCTGCAAGTTTGGTCAACCCCATGTAAGTTATGGGGCAGTAACAGTACACTCTGCAAAACGTGTTTTTCAGCCCGAAATAAACGCGTTTTTTCAGACAACTGAATCCCCATGTAGCAACAAGGCTCAGAAGAGCCCACACACTCAGATCTTAACCCCAGTGTGCTGAAAGTGTCAAAACATGTTTTTCAGCAGAAATAAACATGTTTCTGCAAGTTTGGTCAACCCCATGTAAGTTATGGGGCAGTAACAGTACACTTTTCAAAACGTGTTTTTCAGCCCGAAATAAACGCGTTTTTTCAGACAACTGAATCCCCATGTAGCAGCAAGGCTCAGAAGAGCCCACACACTCAGATCTTAACCCCAGTGTGCAGAAAGGGTCAAAACGTGTTTTTCAGCAGAAATAAACATGTTTCTGCAAGTTTGGTCAACCCCATGTAAGTTATGGGGCAGTAACAGTACACTTTTCAAAACGTGTTTTTCAGCCCGAAATAAACGCGTTTTTTCAGACAACTGAATCCCCATGTAGCAGCAAGGCTCAGAAGAGCCCACACACTCAGATCTTAACCCCAGTGTGCTGAAAGTATCAAAACATGTTTTTCAGCAGAAATAAACATGTTTCTGCAAGTTTGGTCAACCCCATGTAAGTTATGGGGCAGTAACAGTACACTTTTCAAAACGTGTTTTTCAGCCCGAAATAAACGCGTTTTTTCAGACAACTGAATCCCCATGTAGCAACAAGGCTCAGAAGAGCCCACACACTCAGATCTTAACCCCAGTGTGCTGAAAGTGTCAAAACATGTTTTTCAGCAGAAATAAACATGTTTCTGCAAGTTTGGTCAACCCCATGTAAGTTATGGGGCAGTAACAGTACACTTTTCAAAACGTGTTTTTCAGCCCGAAATAAACGCGTTTTTTCAGACAACTGAATACCCATGTAGCAGCAAGGCTCAGAAGAGCCCACACACTCAGATCTTAACCCCAGTGTGCTGAAAGTGTCAAAACATGTTTTTCAGCAGAAATAAACATGTTTCTGCAAGTTTGGTCAACCCCATGTAAGTTATGGGGCAGTAACAGTACACTCTGCAAAACGTGTTTTTCAGCCCGAAATAAACGCGTTTTTTCAGACAACTGAATCCCCATGTAGCAGCAAGGCTCAGAAGAGCCCACACACTCAGATCTTAACCCCAGTGTGCTGAAAGTGTCAAAACATGTTTTTCAGCAGAAATAAACATGTTTCTGCAAGTTTGGTCAACCCCATGTAAGTTATGGGGCAGTAACAGTACACTTTTCAAAACGTGTTTTTCAGCCCGAAATAAACGCGTTTTTTCAGACAACTGAATCCCCATGTAGCAACAAGGCTCAGAAGAGCCCACACACTCAGATCTTAACCCCAGTGTGCTGAAAGTGTCAAAACATGTTTTTCAGCAGAAATAAACATGTTTCTGCAAGTTTGGTCAACCCCATGTAAGTTATGGGGCAGTAACAGTACACTTTTCAAAACGTGTTTTTCAGCCCGAAATAAACGCGTTTTTTCAGACAACTGAATCCCCATGTAGCAACAAGGCTCAGAAGAGCCCACACACTCAGATCTTAACCCCAGTGTGCTGAAAGTGTCAAAACATGTTTTTCAGCAGAAATAAACATGTTTCTGCAAGTTTGGTCAACCCCATGTAAGTTATTGGGCAGTAACAGTACACTTTTCAAAACGTGTTTTCAGCCCGAAATAAACGCGTTTTTTCAGACAACTGAATCCCCATGTAGCAGCAAGGCTCAGAAGAGCCCACACACTCAGATCTTAACCCCAGTGTGCAGAAAGGGTCAAAACGTGTTTTTCAGCAGAAATAAACATGTTTCTGCAAGTTTGGTCAACCCCATGTAAGTTATGGGGCAGTAACAGTACACTTTTCAAAACGTGTTTTTCAGCCCGAAATAAACGCGTTTTTTCAGACAACTGAATCCCCATGTAGCAGCAAGGCTCAGAAGAGCCCACACACTCAGATCTTAACCCCAGTGTGCTGAAAGTATCAAAACATGTTTTTCAGCAGAAATAAACATGTTTCTGCAAGTTTGGTCAACCCCATGTAAGTTATGGGGCAGTAACAGTACACTTTTCAAAACGTGTTTTTCAGCCCGAAATAAACGCGTTTTTTCAGACAACTGAATCCCCATGTAGCAACAAGGCTCAGAAGAGCCCACACACTCAGATCTTAACCCCAGTGTGCTGAAAGTGTCAAAACATGTTTTTCAGCAGAAATAAACATGTTTCTGCAAGTTTGGTCAACCCCATGTAAGTTATGGGGCAGTAACAGTACACTTTTCAAAACGTGTTTTTCAGCCCGAAATAAACGCGTTTTTTCAGACAACTGAATCCCCATGTAGCAGCAAGGCTCAGAAGAGCCCACACACTCAGATCTTAACCCCAGTGTGCAGAAAGGGTCAAAACGTGTTTTCAGCAGAAATAAACATGTTTCTGCAAGTTTGGTCAACCCCATGTAAGTTATGGGGCAGTAACAGTACACTCTGCAAAACGTGTTTTTCAGCCCGAAATAAACGCGTTTTTTCAGACAACTGAATCCCCATGTAGCAGCAAGGCTCAGAAGAGCCCACACACTCAGATCTTAACCCCAGTGTGCTGAAAGTATCAAAACATGTTTTTCAGCAGAAATAAACATGTTTCTGCAAGTTTGGTCAACCCCATGTAAGTTATGGGGCAGTAACAGTACACTTTTCAAAACGTGTTTTTCAGCCCGAAATAAACGCGTTTTTCAGACAACTGAATCCCCATGTAGCAGCAAGGCTCAGAAGAGCCCACACACTCAGATCTTAACCCCAGTGTGCAGAAAGGGTCAAAACGTGTTTTTCAGCAGAAATAAACATGTTTCTGCAAGTTTGGTCAACCCCATGTAAGTTATGGGGCAGTAACAGTACACTTTTCAAAACGTGTTTTTCAGCCCGAAATAAACGCGTTTTTTCAGACAACTGAATCCCCATGTAGCAGCAAGGCTCAGAAGAGCCCACACACTCAGATCTTAACCCCAGTGTGCTGAAAGTATCAAAACATGTTTTTCAGCAGAAATAAACATGTTTCTGCAAGTTTGGTCAACCCCATGTAAGTTATGGGGCAGTAACAGTACACTTTTCAAAACGTGTTTTTCAGCCCGAAATAAACGCGTTTTTTCAGACAACTGAATCCCCATGTAGCAACAAGGCTCAGAAGAGCCCACACACTCAGATCTTAACCCCAGTGTGCTGAAAGTGTCAAAACATGTTTTTCAGCAGAAATAAACATGTTTCTGCAAGTTTGGTCAACCCCATGTAAGTTATGGGGCAGTAACAGTACACTTTTCAAAACGTGTTTTTCAGCCCGAAATAAACGCGTTTTTTCAGACAACTGAATACCCATGTAGCAGCAAGGCTCAGAAGAGCCCACACACTCAGATCTTAACCCCAGTGTGCTGAAAGTGTCAAATGTTTTTCAGCAGAAATAAACATGTTTCTGCAAGTTGGTCAACCCCATGTAAGTTATGGGGCAGTAACAGTACACTCTGCAAAACGTGTTTTTCAGCCCGAAATAAACGCGTTTTTTCAGACAACTGAATCCCCATGTAGCAGCAAGGCTCAGAAGAGCCCACACACTCAGATCTTAACCCCAGTGTGCTGAAAGTGTCAAAACATGTTTTTCAGCAGAAATAAACATGTTTCTGCAAGTTTGGTCAACCCCATGTAAGTTATGGGGCAGTAACAGTACACTTTTCAAAACGTGTTTTCAGCCCGAAATAAACGCGTTTTTTCAGACAACTGAATCCCCATGTAGCAACAAGGCTCAGAAGAGCCCACACACTCAGATCTTAACCCCAGTGTGCTGAAAGTGTCAAAACATGTTTTTCAGCAGAAATAAACATGTTTCTGCAAGTTTGGTCAACCCCATGTAAGTTATGGGGCAGTAACAGTACACTTTTCAAAACGTGTTTTTCAGCCCGAAATAAACGCGTTTTTTCAGACAACTGAATCCCCATGTAGCAACAAGGCTCAGAAGAGCCCACACACTCAGATCTTAACCCCAGTGTGCTGAAAGTGTCAAAACATGTTTTTCAGCAGAAATAAACATGTTTCTGCAAGTTTGGTCAACCCCATGTAAGTTATGGGGCAGTAACAGTACACTTTTCAAAACGTGTTTTTCAGCCCGAAATAAACGCGTTTTTTCAGACAACTGAATCCCCATGTAGCAACAAGGCTCAGAAGAGCCCACACACTCAGATCTTAACCCCAGTGTGCTGAAAGTGTCAAAACATGTTTTTCAGCAGAAATAAACATGTTTCTGCAAGTTTGGTCAACCCCATGTAAGTTATGGGGCAGTAACAGTACACTTTTCAAAACGTGTTTTTCAGCCCGAAATAAACGCGTTTTTTCAGACAACTGAATCCCCATGTAGCAGCAAGGCTCAGAAGAGCCCACACACTCAGATCTTAACCCCAGTGTGCAGAAAGGGTCAAAACGTGTTTTTCAGCAGAAATAAACATGTTTCTGCAAGTTTGGTCAACCCCATGTAAGTTATGGGGCAGTAACAGTACACTCTGCAAAACGTGTTTTTCAGCCCGAAATAAACGCGTTTTTTCAGACAACTGAATCCCCATGTAGCAGCAAGGCTCAGAAGAGCCCACACACTCAGATCTTAACCCCAGTGTGCTGAAAGTGTCAAAACATGTTTTTCAGCAGAAATAAACATGTTTCTGCAAGTTTGGTCAACCCCATGTAAGTTATGGGGCAGTAACAGTACACTTTTCAAAAACGTGTTTTTCAGCCCGAAATAAACGCGTTTTTTCAGACAACTGAATCCCCATGTAGCAACAAGGCTCAGAAGAGCCCACACACTCAGATCTTAACCCCAGTGTGCTGAAAGTGTCAAAACATGTTTTTCAGCAGAAATAAACATGTTTCTGCAAGTTTGGTCAACCCCATGTAAGTTATGGGGCAGTAACAGTACACTTTTCAAAACGTGTTTTTCAGCCCGAAATAAACGCGTTTTTCAGACAACTGAATCCCCATGTAGCAGCAAGGCTCAGAAGAGCCCACACACTCAGATCTTAACCCCAGTGTGCTGAAAGTGTCAAAACATGTTTTTCAGCAGAAATAAACATGTTTCTGCAAGTTTGGTCAACCCCATGTAAGTTATGGGGCAGTAACAGTACACTTTTCAAAACGTGTTTTTCAGCCCGAAATAAACGCGTTTTTTCAGACAACTGAATACCCATGTAGCAGCAAGGCTCAGAAGAGCCCACACACTCAGATCTTAACCCCAGTGTGCTGAAAGTGTCAAAACATGTTTTTCAGCAGAAATAAACATGTTTCTGCAAGTTTGGTCAACCCCATGTAAGTTATGGGGCAGTAACAGTACACTTTTCAAAACGTGTTTTTCAGCCCGAAATAAACGCGTTTTTTCAGACAACTGAATCCCCATGTAGCAACAAGGCTCAGAAGAGCCCACACACTCAGATCTTAACCCCAGTGTGCTGAAAGTGTCAAAACATGTTTTTCAGCAGAAATAAACATGTTTCTGCAAGTTTGGTCAACCCCATGTAAGTTATGGGGCAGTAACAGTACACTTTTCAAAACGTGTTTTTCAGCCCGAAATAAACGCGTTTTTTCAGACAACTGAATACCCATGTAGCAGCAAGGCTCAGAAGAGCCCACACACTCAGATCTTAACCCCAGTGTGCTGAAAGTGTCAAAACATGTTTTTCAGCAGAAATAAACATGTTTCTGCAAGTTTGGTCAACCCCATGTAAGTTATGGGGCAGTAACAGTACACTTTTCAAAACGTGTTTTTCAGCCCGAAATAAACGCGTTTTTTCAGACAACTGAATCCCCATGTAGCAACAAGGCTCAGAAGAGCCCACACACTCAGATCTTAACCCCAGTGTGCTGAAAGTGTCAAAACATGTTTTTCAGCAGAAATAAACATGTTTCTGCAAGTTTGGTCAACCCCATGTAAGTTATGGGGCAGTAACAGTACACTTTTCAAAACGTGTTTTTCAGCCCGAAATAAACGCGTTTTTTCAGACAACTGAATCCCCATGTAGCAACAAGGCTCAGAAGAGCCCACACACTCAGATCTTAACCCCAGTGTGCTGAAAGTGTCAAAACATGTTTTTCAGCAGAAATAAACATGTTTCTGCAAGTTTGGTCAACCCCATGTAAGTTATTGGGCAGTAACAGTACACTTTTCAAAACGTGTTTTTCAGCCCGAAATAAACGCGTTTTTTCAGACAACTGAATCCCCATGTAGCAGCAAGGCTCAGAAGAGCCCACACACTCAGATCTTAACCCCAGTGTGCAGAAAGGGTCAAAAACATGTTTTTCAGCAGAAATAAACATGTTTCTGCAAGTTTGGTCAACCCCATGTAAGTTATGGGGCAGTAACAGTACACTTTTCAAAACGTGTTTTTCAGCCCGAAATAAACGCGTTTTTTCAGACAACTGAATCCCCATGTAGCAACAAGGCTCAGAACAGCCCACACACTCAGATCTTAACCCCAGTGTGCTGAAAGTGTCAAAACATGTTTTTCAGCAGAAATAAACATGTTTCTGCAAGTTTGGTCAACCCCATGTAAGTTATGGGGCAGTAACAGTACACTTTTCAAAACGTGTTTTTCAGCCCGAAATAAACGCGTTTTTTCAGACAACTGAATCCCCATGTAGCAACAAGGCTCAGAAGAGCCCACACACTCAGATCTTAACCCCAGTGTGCTGAAAGTGTCAAAACATGTTTTTCAGCAGAAATAAACATGTTTCTGCAAGTTTGGTCAACCCCATGTAAGTTATGGGGCAGTAACAGTACACTTTTCAAAACGTGTTTTTCAGCCCGAAATAAACGCGTTTTTTCAGACAACTGAATACCCATGTAGCAGCAAGGCTCAGAAGAGCCCACACACTCAGATCTTAACCCCAGTGTGCTGAAAGTGTCAAAACATGTTTTCAGCAGAAATAAACATGTTTCTGCAAGTTTGGTCAACCCCATGTAAGTTATGGGGCAGTAACAGTACACTTTTCAAAACGTGTTTTTCAGCCCGAAATAAACGCGTTTTTTCAGACAACTGAATCCCCATGTAGCAGCAAGGCTCAGAAGAGCCCACACACTCAGATCTTAACCCCAGTGTGCTGAAAGTGTCAAAACATGTTTTTCAGCAGAAATAAACATGTTTCTGCAAGTTTGGTCAACCCCATGTAAGTTATGGGGCAGTAACAGTACACTTTTCAAAACGTGTTTTTCAGCCCGAAATAAACGCGTTTTTTCAGACAACTGAATACCCATGTAGCAGCAAGGCTCAGAAGAGCCCACACACTCAGATCTTAACCCCAGTGTGCTGAAAGTGTCAAAACATGTTTTTCAGCAGAAATAAACATGTTTCTGCAAGTTTGGTCAACCCCATGTAAGTTATGGGGCAGTAACAGTACACTTTTCAAAACGTGTTTTTCAGCCCGAAATAAACGCGTTTTTTCAGACAACTGAATCCCCATGTAGCAACAAGGCTCAGAAGAGCCCACACACTCAGATCTTAACCCCAGTGTGCTGAAAGTGTCAAAACATGTTTTTCAGCAGAAATAAACATGTTTCTGCAAGTTTGGTCAACCCCATGTAAGTTATGGGGCAGTAACAGTACACTTTTCAAAACGTGTTTTTCAGCCCGAAATAAACGCGTTTTTTCAGACAACTGAATACCCATGTAGCAGCAAGGCTCAGAAGAGCCCACACACTCAGATCTTAACCCCAGTGTGCTGAAAGTGTCAAAACATGTTTTTCAGCAGAAATAAACATGTTTCTGCAAGTTTGGTCAACCCCATGTAAGTTATGGGGCAGTAACAGTACACTTTTCAAAACGTGTTTTTCAGCCCGAAATAAACGCGTTTTTTCAGACAACTGAATCCCCATGTAGCAACAAGGCTCAGAAGAGCCCACACACTCAGATCTTAACCCCAGTGTGCAGAAAGGGTCAAAACGTGTTTTTCAGCAGAAATAAACATGTTTCTGCAAGTTTGGTCAACCCCATGTAAGTTATGGGGCAGTAACAGTACACTCTTTCAAAACGTGTTTTTCAGCCCGAAATAAACGCGTTTTTTCAGACAACTGAATCCCCATGTAGCAGCAAGGCTCAGAAGAGCCCACACACTCAGATCTTAACCCCAGTGTGCTGAAAGTGTCAAAACATGTTTTTCAGCAGAAATAAACATGTTTCTGCAAGTTTGGTCAACCCCATGTAAGTTATGGGGCAGTAACAGTACACTTTTCAAAACGTGTTTTTCAGCCCGAAATAAACGCGTTTTTTCAGACAACTGAATCCCCATGTAGCAACAAGGCTCAGAAGAGCCCACACACTCAGATCTTAACCCCAGTGTGCTGAAAGTGTCAAAACATGTTTTTCAGCAGAAATAAACATGTTTCTGCAAGTTTGGTCAACCCCATGTAAGTTATGGGGCAGTAACAGTACACTTTTCAAAACGTGTTTTTCAGCCCGAAATAAACGCGTTTTTTCAGACAACTGAATAACCATGTAGCAGCAAGGCTCAGAAGAGCCCACACACTCAGATCTTAACCCCAGTGTGCTGAAAGTGTCAAAACATGTTTTTCAGCAGAAATAAACATGTTTCTGCAAGTTTGGTCAACCCCATGTAAGTTATGGGGCAGTAACAGTACACTTTTCAAAACGTGTTTTTCAGCCCGAAATAAACGCGTTTTTTCAGACAACTGAATCCCCATGTAGCAACAAGGCTCAGAAGAGCCCACACACTCAGATCTTAACCCCAGTGTGCTGAAAGTGTCAAAACATGTTTTTCAGCAGAAATAAACATGTTTCTGCAAGTTTGGTCAACCCCATGTAAGTTATGGGGCAGTAACAGTACACTTTTCAAAACGTGTTTTTCAGCCCGAAATAAACGCGTTTTTCAGACAACTGAATACCCATGTAGCAGCAAGGCTCAGAAGAGCCCACACACTCAGATCTTAACCCCAGTGTGCTGAAAGTGTCAAAACATGTTTTTCAGCAGAAATAAACATGTTTCTGCAAGTTTGGTCAACCCCATGTAAGTTATGGGGCAGTAACAGTACACTTTTCAAAACGTGTTTTTCAGCCCGAAATAAACGCGTTTTTTCAGACAACTGAATCCCCATGTAGCAACAAGGCTCAGAAGAGCCCACACACTCAGATCTTAACCCCAGTGTGCAGAAAGGGTCAAAACGTGTTTTTCAGCAGAAATAAACATGTTTCTGCAAGTTTGGTCAACCCCATGTAAGTTATGGGGCAGTAACAGTACACTCTGCAAAACGTGTTTTTCAGCCCGAAATAAACGCGTTTTTTCAGACAACTGAATCCCCATGTAGCAGCAAGGCTCAGAAGAGCCCACACACTCAGATCTTAACCCCAGTGTGCTGAAAGTATCAAAACATGTTTTTCAGCAGAAATAAACATGTTTCTGCAAGTTTGGTCAACCCCATGTAAGTTATGGGGCAGTAACAGTACACTTTTCAAAACGTGTTTTTCAGCCCGAAATAAACGCGTTTTTTCAGACAACTGAATCCCCATGTAGCAACAAGGCTCAGAAGAGCCCACACACTCAGATCTTAACCCCAGTGTGCTGAAAGTGTCAAAACATGTTTTTCAGCAGAAATAAACATGTTTCTGCAAGTTTGGTCAACCCCATGTAAGTTATGGGGCAGTAACAGTACACTTTTCAAAACGTGTTTTTCAGCCCGAAATAAACGCGTTTTTTCAGACAACTGAATACCCATGTAGCAGCAAGGCTCAGAAGAGCCCACACACTCAGATCTTAACCCCAGTGTGCTGAAAGTGTCAAAACATGTTTTTCAGCAGAAATAAACATGTTTCTGCAAGTTTGGTCAACCCCATGTAAGTTATGGGGCAGTAACAGTACACTTTTCAAAACGTGTTTTTCAGCCCGAAATAAACGCGTTTTTTCAGACAACTGAATACCCATGTAGCAGCAAGGCTCAGAAGAGCCCACACACTCAGATCTTAACCCCAGTGTGCTGAAAGTGTCAAAACATGTTTTTCAGCAGAAATAAACATGTTTCTGCAAGTTTGGTCAACCCCATGTAAGTTATGGGGCAGTAACAGTACACTTTTCAAAACGTGTTTTTCAGCCCGAAATAAACGCGTTTTTTCAGACAACTGAATCCCCATGTAGCAACAAGGCTCAGAAGAGCCCACACACTCAGATCTTAACCCCAGTGTGCTGAAAGTGTCAAAACATGTTTTTCAGCAGAAATAAACATGTTTCTGCAAGTTTGGTCAACCCCATGTAAGTTATGGGGCAGTAACAGTACACTTTTCAAAACGTGTTTTTCAGCCCGAAATAAACGCGTTTTTTCAGACAACTGAATACCCATGTAGCAGCAAGGCTCAGAAGAGCCCACACACTCAGATCTTAACCCCAGTGTGCTGAAAGTGTCAAAACATGTTTTTCAGCAGAAATAAACATGTTTCTGCAAGTTTGGTCAACCCCATGTAAGTTATGGGGCAGTAACAGTACACTTTTCAAAACGTGTTTTTCAGCCCGAAATAAACGCGTTTTTTCAGACAACTGAATCCCCATGTAGCAACAAGGCTCAGAAGAGCCCACACACTCAGATCTTAACCCCAGTGTGCTGAAAGTGTCAAAACATGTTTTTCAGCAGAAATAAACATGTTTCTGCAAGTTTGGTCAACCCCATGTAAGTTATGGGGCAGTAACAGTACACTTTTCAAAACGTGTTTTTCAGCCCGAAATAAACGCGTTTTTTCAGACAACTGAATACCCATGTAGCAGCAAGGCTCAGAAGAGCCCACACACTCAGATCTTAACCCCAGTGTGCTGAAAGTGTCAAAACATGTTTTTCAGCAGAAATAAACATGTTTCTGCAAGTTTGGTCAACCCCATGTAAGTTATGGGGCAGTAACAGTACACTTTTCAAAACGTGTTTTTCAGCCCGAAATAAACGCGTTTTTTCAGACAACTGAATCCCCATGTAGCAACAAGGCTCAGAAGAGCCCACACACTCAGATCTTAACCCCAGTGTGCAGAAAGGGTCAAAACGTGTTTTTCAGCAGAAATAAACATGTTTCTGCAAGTTTGGTCAACCCCATGTAAGTTATGGGGCAGTAACAGTACACTCTGCAAAACGTGTTTTTCAGTCCGAAATAAACGCGTTTTTTCAGACAACTGAATCCCCATGTAGCAGCAAGGCTCAGAAGAGCCCACACACTCAGATCTTAACCCCAGTGTGCTGAAAGTATCAAAACATGTTTTTCAGCAGAAATAAACATGTTTCTGCAAGTTTGGTCAACCCCATGTAAGTTATGGGGCAGTAACAGTACACTTTTCAAAACGTGTTTTTCAGCCCGAAATAAACGCGTTTTTTCAGACAACTGAATCCCCATGTAGCAACAAGGCTCAGAAGAGCCCACACACTCAGATCTTAACCCCAGTGTGCTGAAAGTGTCAAAACATGTTTTTCAGCAGAAATAAACATGTTTCTGCAAGTTTGGTCAACCCCATGTAAGTTATGGGGCAGTAACAGTACACTTTTCAAAACGTGTTTTTCAGCCCGAAATAAACGCGTTTTTTCAGACAACTGAATCCCCATGTAGCAACAAGGCTCAGAAGAGCCCACACACTCAGATCTTAACCCCAGTGTGCTGAAAGTGTCAAAACATGTTTTTCAGCAGAAATAAACATGTTTCTGCAAGTTTGGTCAACCCCATGTAAGTTATTGGGCAGTAACAGTACACTTTTCAAAACGTGTTTTTCAGCCCGAAATAAACGCGTTTTTTCAGACAACTGAATCCCCATGTAGCAGCAAGGCTCAGAAGAGCCCACACACTCAGATCTTAACCCCAGTGTGCAGAAAGGGTCAAAACGTGTTTTTCAGCAGAAATAAACATGTTTCTGCAAGTTTGGTCAACCCCATGTAAGTTATGGGGCAGTAACAGTACACTCTGCAAAACGTGTTTTTCAGCCCGAAATAAACGCGTTTTTTCAGACAACTGAATCCCCATGTAGCAGCAAGGCTCAGAAGAGCCCACACACTCAGATCTTAACCCCAGTGTGCTGAAAGTATCAAAACATGTTTTTCAGCAGAAATAAACATGTTTCTGCAAGTTTGGTCAACCCCATGTAAGTTATGGGGCAGTAACAGTACACTTTTCAAAACGTGTTTTTCAGCCCGAAATAAACGCGTTTTTTCAGACAACTGAATCCCCATGTAGCAACAAGGCTCAGAAGAGCCCACACACTCAGATCTTAACCCCAGTGTGCTGAAAGTGTCAAAACATGTTTTTCAGCAGAAATAAACATGTTTCTGCAAGTTTGGTCAACCCCATGTAAGTTATTGGGCAGTAACAGTACACTTTTCAAAACGTGTTTTTCAGCCCGAAATAAACGCGTTTTTTCAGACAACTGAATACCCATGTAGCAGCAAGGCTCAGAAGAGCCCACACACTCAGATCTTAACCCCAGTGTGCTGAAAGTATCAAAACATGTTTTTCAGCAGAAATAAACATGTTTCTGCAAGTTTGGTCAACCCCATGTAAGTTATGGGGCAGTAACAGTACACTTTTCAAAACGTGTTTTTCAGCCCGAAATAAACGCGTTTTTTCAGACAACTGAATCCCCATGTAGCAACAATGCTCAGAAGAGCCCACACACTCAGATCTTAACCCCAGTGTGCTGAAAGTGTCAAAACATGTTTTTCAGCAGAAATAAACATGTTTCTGCAAGTTTGGTCAACCCCATGTAAGTTATGGGGCAGTAACAGTACACTTTTCAAAACGTGTTTTTCAGCCCGAAATAAACGCGTTTTTTCAGACAACTGAATCCCCATGTAGCAACAAGGCTCAGAAGAGCCCACACACTCAGATCTTAACCCCAGTGTGCTGAAAGTGTCAAAACATGTTTTTCAGCAGAAATAAACATGTTTCTGCAAGTTTGGTCAACCCCATGTAAGTTATGGGGCAGTAACAGTACACTTTTCAAAACGTGTTTTTTCAGCCCGAAATAAACGCGTTTTTTCAGACAACTGAATACCCATGTAGCAGCAAGGCTCAGAAGAGCCCACACACTCAGATCTTAACCCCAGTGTGCTGAAAGTGTCAAAACATGTTTTTCAGCAGAAATAAACATGTTTCTGCAAGTTTGGTCAACCCCATGTAAGTTATGGGGCAGTAACAGTACACTCTGCAAAACGTGTTTTTCAGCCCGAAATAAACGCGTTTTTCAGACAACTGAATCCCCATGTAGCAGCAAGGCTCAGAACAGCCCACACACTCAGATCTTAACCCCAGTGTGCTGAAAGTGTCAAAACATGTTTTTCAGCAGAAATAAACATGTTTCTGCAAGTTTGGTCAACCCCATGTAAGTTATGGGGCAGTAACAGTACACTTTTCAAAACGTGTTTTTCAGCCCGAAATAAACGCGTTTTTTCAGACAACTGAATCCCCATGTAGCAACAAGGCTCAGAAGAGCCCACACACTCAGATCTTAACCCCAGTGTGCTGAAAGTGTCAAAACATGTTTTTCAGCAGAAATAAACATGTTTCTGCAAGTTTGGTCAACCCCATGTAAGTTATGGGGCAGTAACAGTACACTTTTCAAAACGTGTTTTTCAGCCCGAAATAAACGCGTTTTTTCAGACAACTGAATCCCCATGTAGCAACAAGGCTCAGAAGAGCCCACACACTCAGATCTTAACCCCAGTGTGCTGAAAGTGTCAAAACATGTTTTTCAGCAGAAATAAACATGTTTCTGCAAGTTTGGTCAACCCCATGTAAGTTATGGGGCAGTAACAGTACACTTTTCAAAACGTGTTTTTCAGCCCGAAATAAACGCGTTTTTTCAGACAACTGAATCCCCATGTAGCAACAAGGCTCAGAAGAGCCCACACACTCAGATCTTAACCCCAGTGTGCTGAAAGTGTCAAAACATGTTTTTCAGCAGAAATAAACATGTTTCTGCAAGTTTGGTCAACCCCATGTAAGTTATGGGGCAGTAACAGTACACTTTTCAAAACGTGTTTTCAGCCCGAAATAAACGCGTTTTTTCAGACAACTGAATACCCATGTAGCAGCAAGGCTCAGAAGAGCCCACACACTCAGATCTTAACCCCAGTGTGCTGAAAGTGTCAAAACATGTTTTTCAGCAGAAATAAACATGTTTCTGCAAGTTTGGTCAACCCCATGTAAGTTATGGGGCAGTAACAGTACACTCTGCAAAACGTGTTTTTCAGCCCGAAATAAACGCGTTTTTTCAGACAACTGAATCCCCATGTAGCAGCAAGGCTCAGAACAGCCCACACACTCAGATCTTAACCCCAGTGTGCTGAAAGTGTCAAAACATGTTTTTCAGCAGAAATAAACATGTTTCTGCAAGTTTGGTCAACCCCATGTAAGTTATGGGGCAGTAACAGTACACTTTTCAAAACGTGTTTTTCAGCCCGAAATAAACGCGTTTTTTCAGACAACTGAATCCCCATGTAGCAACAAGGCTCAGAAGAGCCCACACACTCAGATCTTAACCCCAGTGTGCTGAAAGTGTCAAAACATGTTTTTCAGCAGAAATAAACATGTTTCTGCAAGTTTGGTCAACCCCATGTAAGTTATGGGGCAGTAACAGTACACTTTTCAAAACGTGTTTTTCAGCCCGAAATAAACGCGTTTTTTCAGACAACTGAATCCCCATGTAGCAACAAGGCTCAGAAGAGCCCACACACTCAGATCTTAACCCCAGTGTGCTGAAAGTGTCAAAAACATGTTTTTCAGCAGAAATAAACATGTTTCTGCAAGTTTGGTCAACCCCATGTAAGTTATGGGGCAGTAACAGTACACTTTTCAAAACGTGTTTTTCAGCCCGAAATAAACGCGTTTTTTCAGACAACTGAATACCCATGTAGCAGCAAGGCTCAGAAGAGCCCACACACTCAGATCTTAACCCCAGTGTGCTGAAAGTGTCAAAACATGTTTTTCAGCAGAAATAAACATGTTTCTGCAAGTTTGGTCAACCCCATGTAAGTTATGGGGCAGTAACAGTACACTTTTCAAAACGTGTTTTTCAGCCCGAAATAAACGCGTTTTTTCAGACAACTGAATCCCCATGTAGCAACAAGGCTCAGAAGAGCCCACACACTCAGATCTTAACCCCAGTGTGCTGAAAGTGTCAAAACATGTTTTTCAGCAGAAATAAACATGTTTCTGCAAGTTTGGTCAACCCCATGTAAGTTATGGGGCAGTAACAGTACACTTTTCAAAACGTGTTTTTCAGCCCGAAATAAACGCGTTTTTTCAGACAACTGAATCCCCATGTAGCAACAAGGCTCAGAAGAGCCCACACACTCAGATCTTAACCCCAGTGTGCTGAAAGTGTCAAAACATGTTTTTCAGCAGAAATAAACATGTTTCTGCAAGTTTGGTCAACCCCATGTAAGTTAATGGGCAGTAACAGTACACTTTTCAAAACGTGTTTTTCAGCCCGAAATAAACGCGTTTTTTCAGACAACTGAATCCCCATGTAGCAGCAAGGCTCAGAAGAGCCCACACACTCAGATCTTAACCCCAGTGTGCTGAAAGGGTCAAAACGTGTTTTTCAGCAGAAATAAACATGTTTCTGCAAGTTTGGTCAACCCCATGTAAGTTATGGGGCAGTAACAGTACACTTTTCAAAACGTGTTTTTCAGCCCGAAATAAACGCGTTTTTTCAGACAACTGAATCCCCATGTAGCAACAAGGCTCAGAACAGCCCACACACTCAGATCTTAACCCCAGTGTGCTGAAAGTGTCAAAACATGTTTTTCAGCAGAAATAAACATGTTTCTGCAAGTTTGGTCAACCCCATGTAAGTTATGGGGCAGTAACAGTACACTTTTCAAAACGTGTTTTTCAGCCCGAAATAAACGCGTTTTTTCAGACAACTGAATCCCCATGTAGCAACAAGGCTCAGAAGAGCCCACACACTCAGATCTTAACCCCAGTGTGCTGAAAGTGTCAAAACATGTTTTTCAGCAGAAATAAACATGTTTCTGCAAGTTTGGTCAACCCCATGTAAGTTATGGGGCAGTAACAGTACACTTTTCAAAACGTGTTTTTCAGCCCGAAATAAACGCGTTTTTTCAGACAACTGAATACCCATGTAGCAGCAAGGCTCAGAAGAGCCCACACACTCAGATCTTAACCCCAGTGTGCTGAAAGTGTCAAAACATGTTTTTCAGCAGAAATAAACATGTTTCTGCAAGTTTGGTCAACCCCATGTAAGTTATGGGGCAGTAACAGTACACTCTGCAAAACGTGTTTTTCAGCCCGAAATAAACGCGTTTTTTCAGACAACTGAATCCCCATGTAGCAGCAAGGCTCAGAACAGCCCACACACTCAGATCTTAACCCCAGTGTGCTGAAAGTGTCAAAACATGTTTTTCAGCAGAAATAAACATGTTTCTGCAAGTTTGGTCAACCCCATGTAAGTTATGGGGCAGTAACAGTACACTTTTCAAAACGTGTTTTTCAGCCCGAAATAAACGCGTTTTTTTCAGACAACTGAATACCCATGTAGCAGCAAGGCTCAGAAGAGCCCACACACTCAGATCTTAACCCCAGTGTGCTGAAAGTGTCAAAACATGTTTTTCAGCAGAAATAAACATGTTTCTGCAAGTTTGGTCAACCCCATGTAAGTTATGGGGCAGTAACAGTACACTTTTCAAAACGTGTTTTCAGCCCGAAATAAACGCGTTTTTTCAGACAACTGAATCCCCATGTAGCAACAAGGCTCAGAAGAGCCCACACACTCAGATCTTAACCCCAGTGTGCTGAAAGTGTCAAAACATGTTTTTCAGCAGAAATAAACATGTTTCTGCAAGTTTGGTCAACCCCATGTAAGTTATGGGGCAGTAACAGTACACTTTTCAAAACGTGTTTTTCAGCCCGAAATAAACGCGTTTTTTCAGACAACTGAATACCCATGTAGCAGCAAGGCTCAGAAGAGCCCACACACTCAGATCTTAACCCCAGTGTGCTGAAAGTGTCAAAACATGTTTTTCAGCAGAAATAAACATGTTTCTGCAAGTTTGGTCAACCCCATGTAAGTTATGGGGCAGTAACAGTACACTTTTCAAAACGTGTTTTCAGCCCGAAATAAACGCGTTTTTTCAGACAACTGAATACCCATGTAGCAGCAAGGCTCAGAAGAGCCCACACACTCAGATCTTAACCCCAGTGTGCTGAAAGTGTCAAAACATGTTTTTCAGCAGAAATAAACATGTTTCTGCAAGTTTGGTCAACCCCATGTAAGTTATGGGGCAGTAACAGTACACTTTTCAAAACGTGTTTTTCAGCCCGAAATAAACGCGTTTTTTCAGACAACTGAATCCCCATGTAGCAACAAGGCTCAGAAGAGCCCACACACTCAGATCTTAACCCCAGTGTGCTGAAAGTGTCAAAACATGTTTTTCAGCAGAAATAAACATGTTTCTGCAAGTTTGGTCAACCCCATGTAAGTTATGGGGCAGTAAACAGTACACTTTTCAAAACGTGTTTTTCAGCCCGAAATAAACGCGTTTTTTCAGACAACTGAATACCCATGTAGCAGCAAGGCTCAGAAGAGCCCAACACTCAGATCTTAACCCCAGTGTGCTGAAAGTGTCAAAACATGTTTTTCAGCAGAAATAAACATGTTTCTGCAAGTTTGGTCAACCCCATGTAAGTTATGGGGCAGTAACAGTACACTCTGCAAAACGTGTTTTTCAGCCCGAAATAAACGCGTTTTTTCAGACAACTGAATCCCCATGTAGCAGCAAGGCTCAGAACAGCCCACACACTCAGATCTTAACCCCAGTGTGCTGAAAGTGTCAAAACATGTTTTTCAGCAGAAATAAACATGTTTCTGCAAGTTTGGTCAACCCCATGTAAGTTATGGGGCAGTAACAGTACACTTTTCAAAACGTGTTTTTCAGCCCGAAATAAACGCGTTTTTTCAGACAACTGAATCCCCATGTAGCAACAAGGCTCAGAAGAGCCCACACACTCAGATCTTAACCCCAGTGTGCTGAAAGTGTCAAAACATGTTTTTCAGCAGAAATAAACATGTTTCTGCAAGTTTGGTCAACCCCATGTAAGTTATGGGGCAGTAACAGTACACTTTTCAAAACGTGTTTTTCAGCCCGAAATAAACGCGTTTTTTCAGACAACTGAATCCCCATGTAGCAACAAGGCTCAGAAGAGCCCACACACTCAGATCTTAACCCCAGTGTGCTGAAAGTGTCAAAACATGTTTTTCAGCAGAAATAAACATGTTTCTGCAAGTTTGGTCAACCCCATGTAAGTTATGGGGCAGTAACAGTACACTTTTCAAAACGTGTTTTTCAGCCCGAAATAAACGCGTTTTTTCAGACAACTGAATACCCATGTAGCAGCAAGGCTCAGAAGAGCCCACACACTCAGATCTTAACCCCAGTGTGCTGAAAGTGTCAAAACATGTTTTTCAGCAGAAATAAACATGTTTCTGCAAGTTTGGTCAACCCCATGTAAGTTATGGGGCAGTAACAGTACACTTTTCAAAACGTGTTTTTCAGCCCGAAATAAACGCGTTTTTCAGACAACTGAATCCCCATGTAGCAACAAGGCTCAGAAGAGCCCACACACTCAGATCTTAACCCCAGTGTGCTGAAAGTGTCAAAACATGTTTTTCAGCAGAAATAAACATGTTTCTGCAAGTTTGGTCAACCCCATGTAAGTTATGGGGCAGTAACAGTACACTTTTCAAAACGTGTTTTTCAGCCCGAAATAAACGCGTTTTTTCAGACAACTGAATCCCCATGTAGCAACAAGGCTCAGAAGAGCCCACACACTCAGATCTTAACCCCAGTGTGCTGAAAGTGTCAAAACATGTTTTTCAGCAGAAATAAACATGTTTCTGCAAGTTTGGTCAACCCCATGTAAGTTAATGGGCAGTAACAGTACACTTTTCAAAACGTGTTTTTCAGCCCGAAATAAACGCGTTTTTTTCAGACAACCTGAATACCCATGTAGCAGCAAGGCTCAGAAGAGCCCACACACTCAGATCTTAACCCCAGTGTGCAGAAAGGGTCAAAACCGTGTTTTTCAGCAGAAATAAACATGTTTCTGCAAGTTTGGTCAACCCCATGTAAGTTATGGGGCAGTAACAGTACACTTTTCAAAACGTGTTTTTCAGCCCGAAATAAACGCGTTTTTTCAGACAACTGAATCCCCATGTAGCAACAAGGCTCAGAACAGCCCACACACTCAGATCTTAACCCCAGTGTGCTGAAAGTGTCAAAACATGTTTTTCAGCAGAAATAAACATGTTTCTGCAAGTTTGGTCAACCCCATGTAAGTTATGGGGCAGTAACAGTACACTTTTCAAAACGTGTTTTTCAGCCCGAAATAAACGCGTTTTTTCAGACAACTGAATCCCCATGTAGCAACAAGGCTCAGAAGAGCCCACACACTCAGATCTTAACCCCAGTGTGCTGAAAGTGTCAAAACATGTTTTTCAGCAGAAATAAACATGTTTCTGCAAGTTTGGTCAACCCCATGTAAGTTATGGGGCAGTAACAGTACACTTTTCAAAACGTGTTTTTCAGCCCGAAATAAACGCGTTTTTTCAGACAACTGAATACCCATGTAGCAGCAAGGCTCAGAAGAGCCCACACACTCAGATCTTAACCCCAGTGTGCTGAAAGTGTCAAAACATGTTTTTCAGCAGAAATAAACATGTTTCTGCAAGTTTGGTCAACCCCATGTAAGTTATGGGGCAGTAACAGTACACTCTGCAAAACGTGTTTTTCAGCCCGAAATAAACGCGTTTTTTCAGACAACTGAATCCCCATGTAGCAGCAAGGCTCAGAAGAGCCCACACACTCAGATCTTAACCCCAGTGTGCTGAAAGTGTCAAAACATGTTTTTCAGCAGAAATAAACATGTTTCTGCAAGTTTGGTCAACCCCATGTAAGTTATGGGGCAGTAACAGTACACTTTTCAAAACGTGTTTTTCAGCCCGAAATAAACGCGTTTTTTCAGACAACTGAATACCCATGTAGCAGCAAGGCTCAGAAGAGCCCACACACTCAGATCTTAACCCCAGTGTGCTGAAAGTGTCAAAACATGTTTTTCAGCAGAAATAAACATGTTTCTGCAAGTTTGGTCAACCCCATGTAAGTTATGGGGCAGTAACAGTACACTTTTCAAAACGTGTTTTTCAGCCCGAAATAAACGCGTTTTTTCAGACAACTGAATCCCCATGTAGCAACAAGGCTCAGAAGAGCCCACACACTCAGATCTTAACCCCAGTGTGCTGAAAGTGTCAAAACATGTTTTTCAGCAGAAATAAACATGTTTCTGCAAGTTTGGTCAACCCCATGTAAGTTATGGGGCAGTAACAGTACACTTTTCAAAACGTGTTTTTCAGCCCGAAATAAACGCGTTTTTTCAGACAACTGAATACCCATGTAGCAGCAAGGCTCAGAAGAGCCCACACACTCAGATCTTAACCCCAGTGTGCTGAAAGTGTCAAAACATGTTTTTCAGCAGAAATAAACATGTTTCTGCAAGTTTGGTCAACCCCATGTAAGTTATGGGGCAGTAACAGTACACTTTTCAAAACGTGTTTTTCAGCCCGAAATAAACGCGTTTTTTCAGACAACTGAATACCCATGTAGCAGCAAGGCTCAGAAGAGCCCACACACTCAGATCTTAACCCCAGTGTGCTGAAAGTGTCAAAACATGTTTTTCAGCAGAAATAAACATGTTTCTGCAAGTTTGGTCAACCCCATGTAAGTTATGGGGCAGTAACAGTACACTTTTCAAAACGTGTTTTTCAGCCCGAAATAAACGCGTTTTTTCAGACAACTGAATCCCCATGTAGCAACAAGGCTCAGAAGAGCCCACACACTCAGATCTTAACCCCAGTGTGCTGAAAGTGTCAAAACATGTTTTTCAGCAGAAATAAACATGTTTCTGCAAGTTTGGTCAACCCCATGTAAGTTATGGGGCAGTAACAGTACACTTTTCAAAACGTGTTTTTCAGCCCGAAATAAACGCGTTTTTTCAGACAACTGAATACCCATGTAGCAGCAAGGCTCAGAAGAGCCCACACACTCAGATCTTAACCCCAGTGTGCTGAAAGTGTCAAAACATGTTTTTCAGCAGAAATAAACATGTTTCTGCAAGTTTGGTCAACCCCATGTAAGTTATGGGGCAGTAACAGTACACTTTTCAAAACGTGTTTTTCAGCCCGAAATAAACGCGTTTTTTCAGACAACTGAATACCCATGTAGCAGCAAGGCTCAGAAGAGCCCACACACTCAGATCTTAACCCCAGTGTGCTGAAAGTGTCAAAACATGTTTTTCAGCAGAAATAAACATGTTTCTGCAAGTTTGGTCAACCCCATGTAAGTTATGGGGCAGTAACAGTACACTTTTCAAAACGTGTTTTTCAGCCCGAAATAAACGCGTTTTTCAGACAACTGAATCCCCATGTAGCAACAAGGCTCAGAAGAGCCCACACACTCAGATCTTAACCCCAGTGTGCTGAAAGTGTCAAAACATGTTTTTCAGCAGAAATAAACATGTTTCTGCAAGTTTGGTCAACCCCATGTAAGTTATGGGGCAGTAACAGTACACTTTTCAAAACGTGTTTTCAGCCCGAAATAAACGCGTTTTTTCAGACAACTGAATACCCCATGTAGCAGCAAGGCTCAGAAGAGCCCACACACTCAGATCTTAACCCCAGTGTGCTGAAAGTGTCAAAACATGTTTTTCAGCAGAAATAAACATGTTTCTGCAAGTTTGGTCAACCCCATGTAAGTTATGGGGCAGTAACAGTACACTTTTCAAAACGTGTTTTTCAGCCCGAAATAAACGCGTTTTTTCAGACAACTGAATCCCCATGTAGCAACAAGGCTCAGAAGAGCCCACACACTCAGATCTTAACCCCAGTGTGCTGAAAGTGTCAAAACATGTTTTTCAGCAGAAATAAACATGTTTCTGCAAGTTTGGTCAACCCCATGTAAGTTATGGGGCAGTAACAGTACACTTTTCAAAACGTGTTTTTCAGCCCGAAATAAACGCGTTTTTTCAGACAACTGAATACCCATGTAGCAGCAAGGCTCAGAAGAGCCCACACACTCAGATCTTAACCCCAGTGTGCTGAAAGTGTCAAAACATGTTTTTCAGCAGAAATAAACATGTTTCTGCAAGTTTGGTCAACCCCATGTAAGTTATGGGGCAGTAACAGTACACTTTTCAAAACGTGTTTTTCAGCCCGAAATAAACGCGTTTTTTCAGACAACTGAATCCCCATGTAGCAACAAGGCTCAGAAGAGCCCACACACTCAGATCTTAACCCCAGTGTGCAGAAAGTGTCAAAACGTGTTTTTCAGCAGAAATAAACATGTTTCTGCAAGTTTGGTCAACCCCATGTAAGTTATGGGGCAGTAACAGTACACTTTCAAAACGTGTTTTTCAGCCCGAAATAAACGCGTTTTTTCAGACAACTGAATCCCCATGTAGCAGCAAGGCTCAGAAGAGCCCACACACTCAGATCTTAACCCCAGTGTGCTGAAAGTGTCAAAACATGTTTTTCAGCAGAAATAAACATGTTTCTGCAAGTTTTGGTCAACCCCATGTAAGTTATGGGGCAGTAACAGTACACTTTTCAAAACGTGTTTTTCAGCCCGAAATAAACGCGTTTTTTCAGACAACTGAATCCCCATGTAGCAACAAGGCTCAGAAGAGCCCACACACTCAGATCTTAACCCCAGTGTGCTGAAAGTGTCAAAACATGTTTTTCAGCAGAAATAAACATGTTTCTGCAAGTTTGGTCAACCCCATGTAAGTTATGGGGCAGTAACAGTACACTTTTCAAAACGTGTTTTTCAGCCCGAAATAAACGCGTTTTTTCAGACAACTGAATACCCATGTAGCAGCAAGGCTCAGAAGAGCCCACACACTCAGATCTTAACCCCAGTGTGCTGAAAGTGTCAAAACATGTTTTTCAGCAGAAATAAACATGTTTCTGCAAGTTTGGTCAACCCCATGTAAGTTATGGGGCAGTAACAGTACACTTTTCAAAAACGTGTTTTTCAGCCCGAAATAAACGCGTTTTTTCAGACAACTGAATCCCCATGTAGCAACAAGGCTCAGAAGAGCCCACACACTCAGATCTTAACCCCCAGTGTGCTGAAAGTGTCAAAACATGTTTTTCAGCAGAAATAAACATGTTTCTGCAAGTTTGGTCAACCCCATGTAAGTTATTGGGGCAGTAACAGTACACTTTTCAAAACGTGTTTTTCAGCCCGAAATAAACGCGTTTTTTCAGACAACTGAATCCCCATGTAGCAGCAAGGCTCAGAAGAGCCCACACACTCAGATCTTAACCCCAGTGTGCTGAAAGTGTCAAAACATGTTTTTCAGCAGAAATAAACATGTTTCTGCAAGTTTGGTCAACCCCATGTAAGTTATGGGGCAGTAACAGTACACTTTTCAAAACGTGTTTTTCAGCCCGAAATAAACGCGTTTTTTCAGACAACTGAATCCCCATGTAGCAACAAGGCTCAGAAGAGCCCACACACTCAGATCTTAACCCCAGTGTGCTGAAAGTGTCAAAACAGTGTTCAGCAGAAATAAACTGTTTTCTGCAAGTTTGGTCAAACCCCATGTAAGTTATGGGGCAGTAACAGTACACTTTCAAAACGTGTTTTTCAGCCCGAAATAAACGCGTTTTTTCAGACAACTGAATCCCCATGTAGCAACAAGGCTCAGGAAGAGCCCACACACTCAGATCTTAACCCAGTGTGCTGAAAGTGGTCAAAACAGTGACACGTGAATCTTCGCATTCTGCAAGTTGGCCCATGTAGCAACAAGGTCAGAAGAGCCCACACACTCAGATCCTTAACCCCAGTGTGCTGAAAGTGGTCA
>NW_027168084.1:0-68439 GCF_040954835.1 Lepisosteus oculatus
GTTTCTGCAAGTTTGGTCAACCCCAAGTAAGTTATGGGGCAGTAACATCACACTTTTCAAAACGTGTTTTTCAGCCCGAAATAAGCGCGTTTTTTCAGGCAACTGAATCTACTTGTAACAGCAAGGCTCAGAAGTGCCCACACACTCAGCCCTTAACCCCAGTGTGCAGAAAGGGTCAAAACGTGTTTTTCAGCAGAAATAAACATGTTTCTGCAAGTTTGGTCAACCCCATGTAAGTTATGGGGCAGTCACATCACACTTTTCAAAACGTGTTTTTCAGCTCGAAATAAACGCGTTTTTTCAGACAACTGAATCTCCTTGTAACAGCAAGGCTCAGAGGTGCCCACACACTCAGCCCTTAACCCCAGTGTGCAGAAAGGGTCAAAACGTGTTTTTCAGCAGAAATAAACATGTTTCTGCAAGTTTGGTCAACCCCATGTAAGTTATGGGGCAGTAACATCACACTTTTCAAAACATGTTTTTCAGCCCGAAATAAACACGTTTTTTCAGGCAACTGAATCTACTTGTAACAGCAAGGCTCAGAAGTGCCCACACACTCAGCCCTTAACCCCAGTGTGCAGAAAGGGTCAAAACGTGTTTTTCAGCAGAAATAAACATGTTTCTGCAAGTTTGGTCAACCCCATGTAAGTTATGGGGCAGTAACATCACACTTTTCAAAACGTGTTTTTCAGCCCGAAATAAACACGTTTTTTCAGGCAACTGAATCTACTTGTAACAGCAAGGCTCAGAAGTGCCCACACACTCAGCCCTTAACCCCAGTGTGCAGAAAGGGTCAAAACGTGTTTTTCAGCAGAAATAAACATGTTTCTGCAAGTTTGGTCAACCCCATGTAAGTTATGGGGCAGTAACATCACACTTTTCAAAACGTGTTTTTCAGCCCGAAATAAACACGTTTTTTCAGGCAACTGAATCTACTTGTAACAGCAAGGCTCAGAAGTGCCCACACACTCAGCCCTTAACCCCAGTGTGCAGAAAGGGTCAAAACGTGTTTTTCAGCAGAAATAAACATGTTTCTGCAAGTTTGGTCAACCCCATGTAAGTTATGGGGCAGTAACATCACACTTTTCAAAACGTGTTTTTCAGCCCGAAATAAGCGCGTTTTTTCAGGCAACTGAATCTCCTTGTAACAGCAAGGCTCAGAAGTGCCCACACACTCAGCCCTTAACCCCAGTGTGCAGAAAGGGTCAAAACGTGTTTTTCAGCAGAAATAAACATGTTTCTGCAAGTTTGGTCAACCCCATGTAAGTTATGGGGCAGTCACATCACACTTTTCAAAACGTGTTTTTCAGCTCGAAATAAACGCGTTTTTTCAGACAACTGAATCTCCTTGTAACAGCAAGGCTCAGAGGTGCCCACACACTCAGCCCTTAACCCCAGTGTGCAGAAAGGGTCAAAACGTGTTTTTCAGCAGAAATAAACATGTTTCTGCAAGTTTGGTCAACCCCATGTAAGTTATGGGGCAGTAACATCACACTTTTCAAAACGTGTTTTTCAGCCCGAAATAAACACGTTTTTTCAGGCAACTGAATCTACTTGTAACAGCAAGGCTCAGAAGTGCCCACACACTCAGCCCTTAACCCCAGTGTGCAGAAAGGGTCAAAACGTGTTTTTCAGCAGAAATAAACATGTTTCTGCAAGTTTGGTCAACCCCATGTAAGTTATGGGGCAGTAACATCACACTTTTCAAAACGTGTTTTTCAGCCCGAAATAAGCGCGTTTTTTCAGGCAACTGAATCTCCTTGTAACAGCAAGGCTCAGAAGTGCCCACACACTCAGCCCTTAACCCCAGTGTGCAGAAAGGGTCAAAACGTGTTTTTCAGCAGAAATAAACATGTTTCTGCAAGTTTGGTCAACCCCATGTAAGTTATGGGGCAGTAACATCACACTTTTCAAAACGTGTTTTTCAGCCCGAAATAAGCGCGTTTTTTCAGGCAACTGAATCTCCTTGTAACAGCAAGGCTCAGAAGTGCCCACACACTCAGCCCTTAACCCCAGTGTGCAGAAAGGGTCAAAACGTGTTTTTCAGCAGAAATAAACATGTTTCTGCAAGTTTGGTCAACCCCATGTAAGTTATGGGGCAGTAACATCACACTTTTCAAAACGAGTTTTTCAGCCCGAAATAAACACGTTTTTTCAGGCAACTGAATCTACTTGTAACAGCAAGGCTCAGAAGTGCCCACACACTCAGCCCTTAACCCCAGTGTGCAGAAAGGGTCAAAACGTGTTTTTCAGCAGAAATAAACATGTTTCTGCAAGTTTGGTCAACCCCATGTAAGTTATGGGGCAGTAACATCACACTTTTCAAAACGTGTTTTTCAGCCCGAAATAAGCGCGTTTTTTCAGGCAACTGAATCTCCTTGTAACAGCAAGGCTCAGAAGTGCCCACACACTCAGCCCTTAACCCCAGTGTGCAGAAAGGGTCAAAACGTGTTTTTCAGCAGAAATAAACATGTTTCTGCAAGTTTTGTCAACCCCATGTAAGTTATGGGGCAGTCACATCACACTTTTCAAAACGTGTTTTTCAGCTCGAAATAAACGCGTTTTTTCAGACAACTGAATCTCCTTGTAACAGCAAGGCTCAGAGGTGCCCACACACTCAGCCCTTAACCCCAGTGTGCAGAAAGGGTCAAAACGTGTTTTTCAGCAGAAATAAACGTTTCTGCAAGTTTGGTCAACCCCATGTAAGTTATGGGGCAGTAACATCACACTTTTCAAAACGTGTTTTTCAGCCCGAAATAAGCGCGTTTTTTCAGACAACTGAATCTCCTTGTAACAGCAAGGCTCAGAAGTGCCCACACACTCAGCCCTTAACCCCACTGTGCAGAAAGGGTCAAAACGTGTTTTTCAGCAGAAATAAACATGTTTCTGCAAGTTTGGTCAACCCCATGTAAGTTATGGGGCAGTAACATCACACTTTTCAAAACGTGTTTTTCAGCCCGAAATAAGCGCGTTTTTTCAGACAACTGAATCTCCTTGTAACAGCAAGGCTCAGAAGTGCCCACACACTCAGCCCTTAACCCCAGTGTGCAGAAAGGGTCAAAACGTGTTTTTCAGCAGAAATAAACATGTTTCTGCAAGTTTGGTCAACCCCATGTAAGTTATGGGGCAGTAACATCACTCTTTTCAAAACGTGTTTTTCAGCCCGAAATAAACGCGTTTTTTCAGGCAACTGAATCTACTTGTAACAGCAAGGCTCAGAAGTGCCCACACACTCAGCCCTTAACCCCAGTGTGCAGAAAGGGTCAAAACGTGTTTTTCAGCAGAAATAAACATGTTTCTGCAAGTTTGGTCAACCCCATGTAAGTTATGGGGCAGTAACATCACACTTTTCAAAACGTGTTTTTCAGCCCGAAATAAACGCGTTTTTTCAGACAACTGAATCTCCTTGTAACAGCAAGGCTCAGAAGTGCCGCCACACTCAGCCCTTAACCCCAGTGTGCAGAAAGGGTCAAAACGTGTTTTTCAGCAGAAATAAACATGTTTCTGCAAGTTTGGTCAACCCCATGTAAGTTATGGGGCAGTCACATCACACTTTTCAAAACGTGTTTTTCAGCTCGAAATAAACGCGTTTTTTCAGACAACTGAATCTCTTTGTAACAGCAAGGCTCAGAGGTGCCCACACACTCAGCCCTTAACCCCAGTGTGCAGAAAGGGTCAAAACGTGTTTTTCAGCAGAAATAAACATGTTTCTGCAAGTTTGGTCAACCCCATGTATGTTATGGGGCAGTAACATCACACTTTTCAAAACGTGTTTTTCAGCCCGAAATAAGCGCGTTTTTTCAGACAACTGAATCTCCTTGTAACAGCAAGGCTCAGAAGTGCCCACACACTCAGCCCTTAACCCCAGTGTGCAGAAAGGGTCAAAACGTGTTTCTCAGCAGAAATAAACATGTTTCTGCAAGTTTGGTCAACCCCAAGTAAGTTATGGGGCAGTAACATCACACTTTTCAAAACGTGTTTTTCAGCCCGAAATAAGCGCGTTTTTTCAGGCAACTGAATCTCCTTGTAACAGCAAGGCTCAGAAGTGCCCACACACTCAGCCCTTAACCCCAGTGTGCAGAAAGGGTCAAAACGTGTTTTTCAGCAGAAATAAACATGTTTCTGCAAGTTTGGTCAACCCCATGTAAGTTATGGGGCAGTAACATCACACTTTTCAAAACGTGTTTTTCAGCCCGAAATAAGCGCGTTTTTTCAGGCAACTGAATCTCCTTGTAACAGCAAGGCTCAGAAGTGCCCACACACTCAGCCCTTAACCCCAGTGTGCAGAAAGGGTCAAAACGTGTTTTTCAGCAGAAATAAACATGTTTCTGCAAGTTTGGTCAACCCCATGTAAGTTATGGGGCAGTCACATCACACTTTTCAAAACGTGTTTTTCAGCTCGAAATAAACGCGTTTTTTCAGACAACTGAATCTCCTTGTAACAGCAAGGCTCAGAGGTGCCCACACACTCAGCCCTTAACCCCAGTGTGCAGAAAGGGTCAAAACGTGTTTTTCAGCAGAAATAAACATGTTTCTGCAAGTTTGGTCAACCCCATGTAAGTTATGGGGCAGTAACATCACACTTTTCAAAACGTGTTTTTCAGCCCGAAATAAACACGTTTTTTCAGGCAACTGAATCTACTTGTAACAGCAAGGCTCAGAAGTGCCCACACACTCAGCCCTTAACCCCAGTGTGCAGAAAGGGTCAAAACGTGTTTTTCAGCAGAAATAAACATGTTTCTGCAAGTTTGGTCAACCCCATGTAAGTTATGGGGCAGTAACATCACACTTTTCAAAACGTGTTTTTCAGCCCGAAATAAGCGCGTTTTTTCAGGCAACTGAATCTCCTTGTAACAGCAAGGCTCAGAAGTGCCCACACACTCAGCCCTTAACCCCAGTGTGCAGAAAGGGTCAAAACGTGTTTCTCAGCAGAAATAAACATGTTTCTGCAAGTTTGGTCAACCCCAAGTAAGTTATGGGGCAGTAACATCACACTTTTCAAAACGTGTTTTTCAGCCCGAAATAAGCGCGTTTTTTCAGGCAACTGAATCTCCTTGTAACAGCAAGGCTCAGAAGTGCCCACACACTCAGCCCTTAACCCCAGTGTGCAGAAAGGGTCAAAACGTGTTTTTCAGCAGAAATAAACATGTTTCTGCAAGTTTGGTCAACCCCATGTAAGTTATGGGGCAGTAACATCACACTTTTCAAAACGTGTTTTTCAGCCCGAAATAAGCGCGTTTTTTCAGGCAACTGAATCTCCTTGTAACAGCAAGGCTCAGAAGTGCCCACACACTCAGCCCTTAACCCCAGTGTGCAGAAAGGGTCAAAACGTGTTTTTCAGCAGAAATAAACATGTTTCTGCAAGTTTGGTCAACCCCATGTAAGTTATGGGGCAGTCACATCACTCTTTTCAAAACGTGTTTTTCAGCCCGAAATAAACGCGTTTTTTCAGGCAACTGAATCTACTTGTAACAGCAAGGCTCAGAAGTGCCCACACACTCAGCCCTTAACCCCAGTGTGCAGAAAGGGTCAAAACGTGTTTTTCAGCAGAAATAAACATGTTTCTGCAAGTTTGGTCAACCCCATGTAAGTTATGGGGCAGTAACATCACACTTTTCAAAACGTGTTTTTCAGCCCGAAATAAACGCGTTTTTTCAGACAACTGAATCTCCTTGTAACAGCAAGGCTCAGAGGTGCCCACACACTCAGCCCTTAACCCCAGTGTGCAGAAAGGGTCAAAACGTGTTTTTCAGCAGAAATAAACATGTTTCTGCAAGTTTGGTCAACCCCATGTAAGTTATGGGGCAGTAACATCACACTTTTCAAAACGTGTTTTTCAGCCCGAAATAAACACGTTTTTTCAGGCAACTGAATCTACTTGTAACAGCAAGGCTCAGAAGTGCCCACACACTCAGCCCTTAACCCCAGTGTGCAGAAAGGGTCAAAACGTGTTTTTCAGCAGAAATAAACATGTTTCTGCAAGTTTGGTCAACCCCATGTAAGTTATGGGGCAGTAACATCACACTTTTCAAAACGTGTTTTTCAGCCCGAAATAAGCGCGTTTTTTCAGGCAACTGAATCTCCTTGTAACAGCAAGGCTCAGAAGTGCCCACACACTCAGCCCTTAACCCCAGTGTGCAGAAAGGGTCAAAACTTGTTTCTCAGCAGAAATAAACATGTTTCTGCAAGTTTGGTCAACCCCAAGTAAGTTATGGGGCAGTAACATCACACTTTTCAAAACGTGTTTTTCAGCCCGAAATAAGCGCGTTTTTTCAGGCAACTGAATCTCCTTGTAACAGCAAGGCTCAGAAGTGCCCACACACTCAGCCCTTAACCCCAGTGTGCAGAAAGGGTCAAAACGTGTTTTTCAGCAGAAATAAACATGTTTCTGCAAGTTTGGTCAACCCCATGTAAGTTATGGGGCAGTAACATCACACTTTTCAAAACGTGTTTTTCAGCCCGAAATAAGCGCGTTTTTTCAGGCAACTGAATCTCCTTGTAACAGCAAGGCTCAGAAGTGCCCACACACTCAGCCCTTAACCCCAGTGTGCAGAAAGGGTCAAAACGTGTTTTTCAGCAGAAATAAACATGTTTCTGCAAGTTTGGTCAACCCCATGTAAGTTATGGGGCAGTCACATCACTCTTTTCAAAACGTGTTTTTCAGCCCGAAATAAACGCGTTTTTTCAGGCAACTGAATCTACTTGTAACAGCAAGGCTCAGAAGTGCCCACACACTCAGCCCTTAACCCCAGTGTGCAGAAAGGGTCAAAACGTGTTTTTCAGCAGAAATAAACATGTTTCTGCAAGTTTGGTCAACCCCATGTAAGTTATGGGGCAGTAACATCACACTTTTCAAAACGTGTTTTTCAGCCCGAAATAAACGCGTTTTTTCAGACAACTGAATCTCCTTGTAACAGCAAGGCTCAGAAGTGCCCACACACTCAGCCCTTAACCCCAGTGTGCAGAAAGGGTCAAAACGTGTTTTTCAGCAGAAATAAACATGTTTCTGCAAGTTTGGTCCACCCCATGTAAGTTATGGGGCAGTCACATCACACTTTTCAAAACGTGTTTTTCAGCTCGAAATAAACGCGTTTTTTCAGACAACTGAATCTCCTTGTAACAGCAAGGCTCAGAGGTGCCCACACACTCAGCCCTTAACCCCAGTGTGCAGAAAGGGTCAAAACGTGTTTTTCAGCAGAAATAAACATGTTTCTGCAAGTTTGGTCAACCCCATGTATGTTATGGGGCAGTAACATCACACTTTTCAAAACGTGTTTTTCAGCCCGAAATAAGCGCGTTTTTTCAGGCAACTGAATCTCCTTGTAACAGCAAGGCTCAGAAGTGCCCACACACTCAGCCCTTAACCCCAGTGTGCAGAAAGGGTCAAAACGTGTTTTTCAGCAGAAATAAACATGTTTCTGCAAGTTTGGTCAACCCCATGTAAGTTATGGGGCAGTAACATCACACTTTTCAAAACGTGTTTTTCAGCCCGAAATAAGCGCGTTTTTTCAGGCAACTGAATCTCCTTGTAACAGCAAGGCTCAGAAGTGCCCACACACTCAGCCCTTAACCCCAGTGTGCAGAAAGGGTCAAAACGTGTTTTTCAGCAGAAATAAACATGTTTCTGCAAGTTTGGTCAACCCCATGTAAGTTATGGGGCAGTCACATCACACTTTTCAAAACGTGTTTTTCAGCTCGAAATAAACGCGTTTTTTCAGACAACTGAATCTCCTTGTAACAGCAAGGCTCAGAGGTGCCCACACACTCAGCCCTTAACCCCAGTGTGCAGAAAGGGTCAAAACGTGTTTTTCAGCAGAAATAAACATGTTTCTGCAAGTTTGGTCAACCCCATGTAAGTTATGGGGCAGTAACATCACACTTTTCAAAACGTGTTTTTCAGCCCGAAATAAACACGTTTTTTCAGGCAACTGAATCTACTTGTAACAGCAAGGCTCAGAAGTGCCCACACACTCAGCCCTTAACCCCAGTGTGCAGAAAGGGTCAAAACGTGTTTTTCAGCAGAAATAAACATGTTTCTGCAAGTTTGGTCAACCCCATGTAAGTTATGGGGCAGTAACATCACACTTTTCAAAACGTGTTTTTCAGCCCGAAATAAGCGCGTTTTTTCAGGCAACTGAATCTCCTTGTAACAGCAAGGCTCAGAAGTGCCCACACACTCAGCCCTTAACCCCAGTGTGCAGAAAGGGTCAAAACGTGTTTCTCAGCAGAAATAAACATGTTTCTGCAAGTTTGGTCAACCCCAAGTAAGTTATGGGGCAGTAACATCACACTTTTCAAAACGTGTTTTTCAGCCCGAAATAAGCGCGTTTTTTCAGGCAACTGAATCTCCTTGTAACAGCAAGGCTCAGAAGTGCCCACACACTCAGCCCTTAACCCCAGTGTGCAGAAAGGGTCAAAACGTGTTTTTCAGCAGAAATAAACATGTTTCTGCAAGTTTGGTCAACCCCATGTAAGTTATGGGGCAGTAACATCACACTTTTCAAAACGTGTTTTTCAGCCCGAAATAAGCGCGTTTTTTCAGGCAACTGAATCTCCTTGTAACAGCAAGGCTCAGAAGTGCCCACACACTCAGCCCTTAACCCCAGTGTGCAGAAAGGGTCAAAACGTGTTTTTCAGCAGAAATAAACATGTTTCTGCAAGTTTGGTCAACCCCATGTAAGTTATGGGGCAGTCACATCACTCTTTTCAAAACGTGTTTTTCAGCCCGAAATAAACGCGTTTTTTCAGGCAACTGAATCTACTTGTAACAGCAAGGCTCAGAAGTGCCCACACACTCAGCCCTTAACCCCAGTGTGCAGAAAGGGTCAAAACGTGTTTTTCAGCAGAAATAAACATGTTTCTGCAAGTTTGGTCAACCCCATGTAAGTTATGGGGCAGTAACATCACACTTTTCAAAACGTGTTTTTCAGCCCGAAATAAACGCGTTTTTTCAGACAACTGAATCTCCTTGTAACAGCAAGGCTCAGAAGTGCCCACACACTCAGCCCTTAACCCCAGTGTGCAGAAAGGGTCAAAACGTGTTTTTCAGCAGAAATAAACATGTTTCTGCAAGTTTGGTCCACCCCATGTAAGTTATGGGGCAGTCACATCACACTTTTCAAAACGTGTTTTTCAGCTCGAAATAAACGCGTTTTTTCAGACAACTGAATCTCCTTGTAACAGCAAGGCTCAGAGGTGCCCACACACTCAGCCCTTAACCCCAGTGTGCAGAAAGGGTCAAAACGTGTTTTTCAGCAGAAATAAACATGTTTCTGCAAGTTTGGTCAACCCCATGTATGTTATGGGGCAGTAACATCACACTTTTCAAAACGTGTTTTTCAGCCCGAAATAAGCGCGTTTTTTCAGACAACTGAATCTCCTTGTAACAGCAAGGCTCAGAAGTGCCCACACACTCAGCCCTTAACCCCAGTGTGCAGAAAGGGTCAAAACGTGTTTTTCAGCAGAAATAAACATGTTTCTGCAAGTTTGGTCAACCCCAAGTAAGTTATGGGGCAGTAACATCACACTTTTCAAAACGTGTTTTTCAGCCCGAAATAAGCGCGTTTTTTCAGGCAACTGAATCTACTTGTAACAGCAAGGCTCAGAAGTGCCCACACACTCAGCCCTTAACCCCAGTGTGCAGAAAGGGTCAAAACGTGTTTTTCAGCAGAAATAAACATGTTTCTGCAAGTTTGGTCAACCCCATGTAAGTTATGGGGCAGTAACATCACACTTTTCAAAACGTGTTTTTCAGCCCGAAATAAGCGCGTTTTTTCAGGCAACTGAATCTCCTTGTAACAGCAAGGCTCAGAAGTGCCCACACACTCAGCCCTTAACCCCAGTGTGCAGAAAGGGTCAAAACGTGTTTTTCAGCAGAAATAAACATGTTTCAGCAAGTTTTGTCAACCCCATGTAAGTTATGGGGCAGTCACATCACACTTTTCAAAACGTGTTTTTCAGCTCGAAATAAACGCGTTTTTTCAGACAACTGAATCTCCTTGTAACAGCAAGGCTCAGAGGTGCCCACACACTCAGCCCTTAACCCCAGTGTGCAGAAAGGGTCAAAACGTGTTTTTCAGCAGAAATAAACGTTTCTGCAAGTTTGGTCAACCCCATGTAAGTTATGGGGCAGTAACATCACACTTTTCAAAACGTGTTTTTCAGCCCGAAATAAGCGCGTTTTTTCAGACAACTGAATCTCCTTGTAACAGCAAGGCTCAGAAGTGCCCACACACTCAGCCCTTAACCCCACTGTGCAGAAAGGGTCAAAACGTGTTTTTCAGCAGAAATAAACATGTTTCTGCAAGTTTGGTCAACCCCATGTAAGTTATGGGGCAGTAACATCACACTTTTCAAAACGTGTTTTTCAGCCCGAAATAAGCGCGTTTTTTCAGACAACTGAATCTCCTTGTAACAGCAAGGCTCAGAAGTGCCCACACACTCAGCCCTTAACCCCAGTGTGCAGAAAGGGTCAAAACGTGTTTTTCAGCAGAAATAAACATGTTTCTGCAAGTTTGGTCAACCCCATGTATGTTATGGGGCAGTAACATCACACTTTTCAAAACGTGTTTTTCAGCCCGAAATAAGCGCGTTTTTTCAGACAACTGAATCTCCTTGTAACAGCAAGGCTCAGAAGTGCCCACACACTCAGCCCTTAACCCCAGTGTGCAGAAAGGGTCAAAACGTGTTTTTCAGCAGAAATAAACATGTTTCTGCAAGTTTGGTCAACCCCATGTAAGTTATGGGGCAGTAACATCACACTTTTCAAAACGTGTTTTTCAGCCCGAAATAAGCGCGTTTTTTCAGGCAACTGAATCTCCTTGTAACAGCAAGGCTCAGAAGTGCCCACACACTCAGCCCTTAACCCCAGTGTGCAGAAAGGGTCAAAACGTGTTTCTCAGCAGAAATAAACATGTTTCTGCAAGTTTGGTCAACCCCAAGTAAGTTATGGGGCAGTAACATCACACTTTTCAAAACGTGTTTTTCAGCCCGAAATAAGCGCGTTTTTTCAGGCAACTGAATCTCCTTGTAACAGCAAGGCTCAGAAGTGCCCACACACTCAGCCCTTAACCCCAGTGTGCAGAAAGGGTCAAAACGTGTTTTTCAGCAGAAATAAACATGTTTCTGCAAGTTTGGTCAACCCCATGTAAGTTATGGGGCAGTAACATCACACTTTTCAAAACGTGTTTTTCAGCCCGAAATAAGCGCGTTTTTTCAGGCAACTGAATCTCCTTGTAACAGCAAGGCTCAGAAGTGCCCACACACTCAGCCCTTAACCCCAGTGTGCAGAAAGGGTCAAAACGTGTTTTTCAGCAGAAATAAACATGTTTCTGCAAGTTTGGTCAACCCCATGTAAGTTATGGGGCAGTCACATCACACTTTTCAAAACGTGTTTTTCAGCTCGAAATAAACGCGTTTTTTCAGACAACTGAATCTCCTTGTAACAGCAAGGCTCAGTTGTGCCCACACACTCAGCCCTTAACCCCAGTGTGCAGAAAGGGTCAAAACGTGTTTTTCAGCAGAAATAAACATGTTTCTGCAAGTTTGGTCAACCCCATGTAAGTTATGGGGCAGTAACATCACACTTTTCAAAACGTGTTTTTCAGCCCGAAATAAGCGCGTTTTTTCAGGCAACTGAATCTCCTTGTAACAGCAAGGCTCAGAAGTGCCCACACACTCAGCCCTTAACCCCAGTGTGCAGAAAGGGTCAAAACGTGTTTCTCAGCAGAAATAAACATGTTTCTGCAAGTTTGGTCAACCCCAAGTAAGTTATGGGGCAGTAACATCACACTTTTCAAAACGTGTTTTTCAGCCCGAAATAAGCGCGTTTTTTCAGGCAACTGAATCTCCTTGTAACAGCAAGGCTCAGAAGTGCCCACACACTCAGCCCTTAACCCCAGTGTGCAGAAAGGGTCAAAACGTGTTTTTCAGCAGAAATAAACATGTTTCTGCAAGTTTGGTCAACCCCATGTAAGTTATGGGGCAGTAACATCACACTTTTCAAAACGTGTTTTTCAGCCCGAAATAAGCGCGTTTTTTCAGGCAACTGAATCTCCTTGTAACAGCAAGGCTCAGAAGTGCCCACACACTCAGCCCTTAACCCCAGTGTGCAGAAAGGGTCAAAACGTGTTTTTCAGCAGAAATAAACATGTTTCTGCAAGTTTGGTCAACCCCATGTAAGATATGGGGCAGTCACATCACTCTTTTCAAAACGTGTTTTTCAGCCCGAAATAAACGCGTTTTTTCAGGCAACTGAATCTACTTGTAACAGCAAGGCTCAGAAGTGCCCACACACTCAGCCCTTAACCCCAGTGTGCAGAAAGGGTCAAAACGTGTTTTTCAGCAGAAATAAACATGTTTCTGCAAGTTTGGTCAACCCCATGTAAGTTATGGGGCAGTAACATCACACTTTTCAAAACGTGTTTTTCAGCCCGAAATAAACGCGTTTTTTCAGACAACTGAATCTCCTTGTAACAGCAAGGCTCAGAAGTGCCCACACACTCAGCCCTTAACCCCAGTGTGCAGAAAGGGTCAAAACGTGTTTTTCAGCAGAAATAAACATGTTTCTGCAAGTTTGGTCCACCCCATGTAAGTTATGGGGCAGTCACATCACACTTTTCAAAACGTGTTTTTCAGCTCGAAATAAACGCGTTTTTTCAGACAACTGAATCTCCTTGTAACAGCAAGGCTCAGAGGTGCCCACACACTCAGCCCTTAACCCCAGTGTGCAGAAAGGGTCAAAACGTGTTTTTCAGCAGAAATAAACATGTTTCTGCAAGTTTGGTCAACCCCATGTATGTTATGGGGCAGTAACATCACACTTTTCAAAACGTGTTTTTCAGCCCGAAATAAGCGCGTTTTTTCAGACAACTGAATCTCCTTGTAACAGCAAGGCTCAGAAGTGCCCACACACTCAGCCCTTAACCCCAGTGTGCAGAAAGGGTCAAAACGTGTTTTTCAGCAGAAATAAACATGTTTCTGCAAGTTTGGTCAACCCCATGTAAGTTATGGGGCAGTAACATCACACTTTTCAAAACATGTTTTTCAGCCCGAAATAAACACGTTTTTTCAGGCAACTGAATCTACTTGTAACAGCAAGGCTCAGAAGTGCCCACACACTCAGCCCTTAACCCCAGTGTGCAGAAAGGGTCAAAACGTGTTTTTCAGCAGAAATAAACATGTTTCTGCAAGTTTGGTCAACCCCATGTAAGTTATGGGGCAGTAACATCACACTTTTCAAAACGTGTTTTTCAGCCCGAAATAAACACGTTTTTTCAGGCAACTGAATCTACTTGTAACAGCAAGGCTCAGAAGTGCCCACACACTCAGCCCTTAACCCCAGTGTGCAGAAAGGGTCAAAACGTGTTTTTCAGCAGAAATAAACATGTTTCTGCAAGTTTGGTCAACCCCATGTAAGTTATGGGGCAGTAACATCACACTTTTCAAAACGTGTTTTTCAGCCCGAAATAAACACGTTTTTTCAGGCAACTGAATCTACTTGTAACAGCAAGGCTCAGAAGTGCCCACACACTCAGCCCTTAACCCCAGTGTGCAGAAAGGGTCAAAACGTGTTTTTCAGCAGAAATAAACATGTTTCTGCAAGTTTGGTCAACCCCATGTAAGTTATGGGGCAGTAACATCACACTTTTCAAAACGTGTTTTTCAGCCCGAAATAAGCGCGTTTTTTCAGGCAACTGAATCTCCTTGTAACAGCAAGGCTCAGAAGTGCCCACACACTCAGCCCTTAACCCCAGTGTGCAGAAAGGGTCAAAACGTGTTTTTCAGCAGAAATAAACATGTTTCTGCAAGTTTGGTCAACCCCATGTAAGTTATGGGGCAGTCACATCACACTTTTCAAAACGTGTTTTTCAGCTCGAAATAAACGCGTTTTTTCAGACAACTGAATCTCCTTGTAACAGCAAGGCTCAGAGGTGCCCACACACTCAGCCCTTAACCCCAGTGTGCAGAAAGGGTCAAAACGTGTTTTTCAGCAGAAATAAACATGTTTCTGCAAGTTTGGTCAACCCCATGTAAGTTATGGGGCAGTAACATCACACTTTTCAAAACATGTTTTTCAGCCCGAAATAAACACGTTTTTTCAGGCAACTGAATCTACTTGTAACAGCAAGGCTCAGAAGTGCCCACACACTCAGCCCTTAACCCCAGTGTGCAGAAAGGGTCAAAACGTGTTTTTCAGCAGAAATAAACATGTTTCTGCAAGTTTGGTCAACCCCATGTAAGTTATGGGGCAGTAACATCACACTTTTCAAAACGTGTTTTTCAGCCCGAAATAAACACGTTTTTTCAGGCAACTGAATCTACTTGTAACAGCAAGGCTCAGAAGTGCCCACACACTCAGCCCTTAACCCCAGTGTGCAGAAAGGGTCAAAACGTGTTTTTCAGCAGAAATAAACATGTTTCTGCAAGTTTGGTCAACCCCATGTAAGTTATGGGGCAGTAACATCACACTTTTCAAAACGTGTTTTTCAGCCCGAAATAAACACGTTTTTTCAGGCAACTGAATCTACTTGTAACAGCAAGGCTCAGAAGTGCCCACACACTCAGCCCTTAACCCCAGTGTGCAGAAAGGGTCAAAACGTGTTTTTCAGCAGAAATAAACATGTTTCTGCAAGTTTGGTCAACCCCATGTAAGTTATGGGGCAGTAACATCACACTTTTCAAAACGTGTTTTTCAGCCCGAAATAAGCGCGTTTTTTCAGGCAACTGAATCTCCTTGTAACAGCAAGGCTCAGAAGTGCCCACACACTCAGCCCTTAACCCCAGTGTGCAGAAAGGGTCAAAACGTGTTTTTCAGCAGAAATAAACATGTTTCTGCAAGTTTGGTCAACCCCATGTAAGTTATGGGGCAGTCACATCACACTTTTCAAAACGTGTTTTTCAGCTCGAAATAAACGCGTTTTTTCAGACAACTGAATCTCCTTGTAACAGCAAGGCTCAGAGGTGCCCACACACTCAGCCCTTAACCCCAGTGTGCAGAAAGGGTCAAAACGTGTTTTTCAGCAGAAATAAACATGTTTCTGCAAGTTTGGTCAACCCCATGTAAGTTATGGGGCAGTAACATCACACTTTTCAAAACGTGTTTTTCAGCCCGAAATAAACACGTTTTTTCAGGCAACTGAATCTACTTGTAACAGCAAGGCTCAGAAGTGCCCACACACTCAGCCCTTAACCCCAGTGTGCAGAAAGGGTCAAAACGTGTTTTTTCAGCAGAAATAAACATGTTTCTGCAAGTTTGGTCAACCCCATGTAAGTTATGGGGCAGTAACATCACACTTTTCAAAACGTGTTTTTCAGCCCGAAATAAGCGCGTTTTTTCAGGCAACTGAATCTCCTTGTAACAGCAAGGCTCAGAAGTGCCCACACACTCAGCCCTTAACCCCAGTGTGCAGAAAGGGTCAAAACGTGTTTTTCAGCAGAAATAAACATGTTTCTGCAAGTTTGGTCAACCCCATGTAAGTTATGGGGCAGTCACATCACACTTTTCAAAACGTGTTTTTCAGCTCGAAATAAACGCGTTTTTTCAGACAACTGAATCTCCTTGTAACAGCAAGGCTCAGAGGTGCCCACACACTCAGCCCTTAACCCCAGTGTGCAGAAAGGGTCAAAACGTGTTTTTCAGCAGAAATAAACATGTTTCTGCAAGTTTGGTCAACCCCATGTAAGTTATGGGGCAGTAACATCACACTTTTCAAAACATGTTTTTCAGCCCGAAATAAACACGTTTTTTCAGGCAACTGAATCTACTTGTAACAGCAAGGCTCAGAAGTGCCCACACACTCAGCCCTTAACCCCAGTGTGCAGAAAGGGTCAAAACGTGTTTTTCAGCAGAAATAAACATGTTTCTGCAAGTTTGGTCAACCCCATGTAAGTTATGGGGCAGTAACATCACACTTTTCAAAACGTGTTTTTCAGCCCGAAATAAACACGTTTTTTCAGGCAACTGAATCTACTTGTAACAGCAAGGCTCAGAAGTGCCCACACACTCAGCCCTTAACCCCAGTGTGCAGAAAGGGTCAAAACGTGTTTTTCAGCAGAAATAAACATGTTTCTGCAAGTTTGGTCAACCCCATGTAAGTTATGGGGCAGTAACATCACACTTTTCAAAACGTGTTTTTCAGCCCGAAATAAACACGTTTTTTCAGGCAACTGAATCTACTTGTAACAGCAAGGCTCAGAAGTGCCCACACACTCAGCCCTTAACCCCAGTGTGCAGAAAGGGTCAAAACGTGTTTTTCAGCAGAAATAAACATGTTTCTGCAAGTTTGGTCAACCCCATGTAAGTTATGGGGCAGTAACATCACACTTTTCAAAACGTGTTTTTCAGCCCGAAATAAGCGCGTTTTTTCAGGCAACTGAATCTCCTTGTAACAGCAAGGCTCAGAAGTGCCCACACACTCAGCCCTTAACCCCAGTGTGCAGAAAGGGTCAAAACGTGTTTTTCAGCAGAAATAAACATGTTTCTGCAAGTTTGGTCAACCCCATGTAAGTTATGGGGCAGTCACATCACACTTTTCAAAACGTGTTTTTCAGCTCGAAATAAACGCGTTTTTTCAGACAACTGAATCTCCTTGTAACAGCAAGGCTCAGAGGTGCCCACACACTCAGCCCTTAACCCCAGTGTGCAGAAAGGGTCAAAACGTGTTTTTCAGCAGAAATAAACATGTTTCTGCAAGTTTGGTCAACCCCATGTAAGTTATGGGGCAGTAACATCACACTTTTCAAAACGTGTTTTTCAGCCCGAAATAAACACGTTTTTTCAGGCAACTGAATCTACTTGTAACAGCAAGGCTCAGAAGTGCCCACACACTCAGCCCTTAACCCCAGTGTGCAGAAAGGGTCAAAACGTGTTTTTTCAGCAGAAATAAACATGTTTCTGCAAGTTTGGTCAACCCCATGTAAGTTATGGGGCAGTAACATCACACTTTTCAAAACGTGTTTTTCAGCCCGAAATAAACACGTTTTTTCAGGCAACTGAATCTACTTGTAACAGCAAGGCTCAGAAGTGCCCACACACTCAGCCCTTAACCCCAGTGTGCAGAAAGGGTCAAAACGTGTTTTTCAGCAGAAATAAACATGTTTCTGCAAGTTTGGTCAACCCCATGTAAGTTATGGGGCAGTAACATCACACTTTTCAAAACGTGTTTTTCAGCCCGAAATAAACACGTTTTTTCAGGCAACTGAATCTACTTGTAACAGCAAGGCTCAGAAGTGCCCACACACTCAGCCCTTAACCCCAGTGTGCAGAAAGGGTCAAAACGTGTTTTTCAGCAGAAATAAACATGTTTCTGCAAGTTTGGTCAACCACATGTAAGTTATGGGGCAGTAACATCACTCTTTTCAAAACGTGTTTTTCAGCCCGAAATAAGCGCGTTTTTTCAGGCAACTGAATCTCCTTGTAACAGCAAGGCTCAGAAGTGCCCACACACTCAGCCCTTAACCCCAGTGTGCAGAAAGGGTCAAAACGTGTTTCTCAGCAGAAATAAACATGTTTCTGCAAGTTTGGTCAACCCCAAGTAAGTTATGGGGCAGTAACATCACACTTTTCAAAACGTGTTTTTCAGCCCGAAATAAGCGCGTTTTTTCAGGCAACTGAATCTCCTTGTAACAGCAAGGCTCAGAAGTGCCCACACACTCAGCCCTTAACCCCAGTGTGCAGAAAGGGTCAAAACGTGTTTTTCAGCAGAAATAAACATGTTTCTGCAAGTTTGGTCAACCCCATGTAAGTTATGGGGCAGTCACATCACACTTTTCAAAACGTGTTTTTCAGCTCGAAATAAACGCGTTTTTTCAGACAACTGAATCTCCTTGTAACAGCAAGGCTCAGAGGTGCCCACACACTCAGCCCTTAACCCCAGTGTGCAGAAAGGGTCAAAACGTGTTTCTCAGCAGAAATAAACATGTTTCTGCAAGTTTGGTCAACCCCAAGTAAGTTATGGGGCAGTAACATCACACTTTTCAAAACGTGTTTTTCAGCCCGAAATAAGCGCGTTTTTTCAGGCAACTGAATCTCCTTGTAACAGCAAGGCTCAGAAGTGCCCACACACTCAGCCCTTAACCCCAGTGTGCAGAAAGGGTCAAAACGTGTTTTTCAGCAGAAATAAACATGTTTCTGCAAGTTTGGTCAACCCCATGTAAGTTATGGGGCAGTCACATCACACTTTTCAAAACGTGTTTTTCAGCTCGAAATAAACGCGTTTTTTCAGACAACTGAATCTCCTTGTAACAGCAAGGCTCAGAGGTGCCCACACACTCAGCCCTTAACCCCAGTGTGCAGAAAGGGTCAAAACGTGTTTTTCAGCAGAAATAAACATGTTTCTGCAAGTTTGGTCAACCCCATGTAAGTTATGGGGCAGTCACATCACACTTTTCAAAACGTGTTTTTCAGCTCGAAATAAACGCGTTTTTTCAGACAACTGAATCTCCTTGTAACAGCAAGGCTCAGAGGTGCCCACACACTCAGCCCTTAACCCCAGTGTGCAGAAAGGGTCAAAACGTGTTTTTCAGCAGAAATAAACATGTTTCTGCAAGTTTGGTCAACCCCATGTAAGTTATGGGGCAGTAACATCACACTTTTCAAAACGTGTTTTTCAGCCCGAAATAAGCGCGTTTTTTCAGACAACTGAATCTCCTTGTAACAGCAAGGCTCAGAAGTGCCCACACACTCAGCCCTTAACCCCAGTGTGCAGAAAGGGTCAAAACGTGTTTTTCAGCAGAAATAAACATGTTTCTGCAAGTTTGGTCAACCCCATGTAAGTTATGGGGCAGTAACATCACACTTTTCAAAACGTGTTTTTCAGCCCGAAATAAACATGTTTTTTCAGGCAACTGAATCTACTTGTAACAGCAAGGCTCAGAAGTGCCCACACACTCAGCCCTTAACCCCAGTGTGCAGAAAGGGTCAAAACGTGTTTTTCAGCAGAAATAAACATGTTTCTGCAAGTTTGGTCAACCCCATGTAAGTTATGGGGCAGTAACATCACACTTTTCAAAACGTGTTTTTCAGCCCGAAATAAACGCGTTTTTTCAGACAACTGAATCTCCTTGTAACAGCAAGGCTCAGAAGTGCCCACACACTCAGCCCTTAACCCCAGTGTGCAGAAAGGGTCAAAACGTGTTTTTCAGCAGAAATAAACATGTTTCTGCAAGTTTGGTCCACCCCATGTAAGTTATGGGGCAGTCACATCACACTTTTCAAAACGTGTTTTTCAGCTCGAAATAAACGCGTTTTTTCAGACAACTGAATCTCCTTGTAACAGCAAGGCTCAGAGGTGCCCACACACTCAGCCCTTAACCCCAGTGTGCAGAAAGGGTCAAAACGTGTTTTTCAGCAGAAATAAACATGTTTCTGCAAGTTTGGTCAACCCCATGTATGTTATGGGGCAGTAACATCACACTTTTCAAAACGTGTTTTTCAGCCCGAAATAAGCGCGTTTTTTCAGACAACTGAATCTCCTTGTAACAGCAAGGCTCAGAAGTGCCCACACACTCAGCCCTTAACCCCAGTGTGCAGAAAGGGTCAAAACGTGTTTTTCAGCAGAAATAAACATGTTTCTGCAAGTTTGGTCAACCCCATGTAAGTTATGGGGCAGTAACATCACACTTTTCAAAACATGTTTTTCAGCCCGAAATAAACACGTTTTTTCAGGCAACTGAATCTACTTGTAACAGCAAGGCTCAGAAGTGCCCACACACTCAGCCCTTAACCCCAGTGTGCAGAAAGGGTCAAAACGTGTTTTTCAGCAGAAATAAACATGTTTCTGCAAGTTTGGTCAACCCCATGTAAGTTATGGGGCAGTAACATCACACTTTTCAAAACGTGTTTTTCAGCCCGAAATAAACACGTTTTTTCAGGCAACTGAATCTACTTGTAACAGCAAGGCTCAGAAGTGCCCACACACTCAGCCCTTAACCCCAGTGTGCAGAAAGGGTCAAAACGTGTTTTTCAGCAGAAATAAACATGTTTCTGCAAGTTTGGTCAACCCCATGTAAGTTATGGGGCAGTAACATCACACTTTTCAAAACGTGTTTTTCAGCCCGAAATAAACACGTTTTTTCAGGCAACTGAATCTACTTGTAACAGCAAGGCTCAGAAGTGCCCACACACTCAGCCCTTAACCCCAGTGTGCAGAAAGGGTCAAAACGTGTTTTTCAGCAGAAATAAACATGTTTCTGCAAGTTTGGTCAACCCCATGTAAGTTATGGGGCAGTAACATCACACTTTTCAAAACGTGTTTTTCAGCCCGAAATAAGCGCGTTTTTTCAGGCAACTGAATCTCCTTGTAACAGCAAGGCTCAGAAGTGCCCACACACTCAGCCCTTAACCCCAGTGTGCAGAAAGGGTCAAAACGTGTTTTTCAGCAGAAATAAACATGTTTCTGCAAGTTTGGTCAACCCCATGTAAGTTATGGGGCAGTCACATCACACTTTTCAAAACGTGTTTTTCAGCTCGAAATAAACGCGTTTTTTCAGACAACTGAATCTCCTTGTAACAGCAAGGCTCAGAGGTGCCCACACACTCAGCCCTTAACCCCAGTGTGCAGAAAGGGTCAAAACGTGTTTTTCAGCAGAAATAAACATGTTTCTGCAAGTTTGGTCAACCCCATGTAAGTTATGGGGCAGTAACATCACACTTTTCAAAACATGTTTTTCAGCCCGAAATAAACACGTTTTTTCAGGCAACTGAATCTACTTGTAACAGCAAGGCTCAGAAGTGCCCACACACTCAGCCCTTAACCCCAGTGTGCAGAAAGGGTCAAAACGTGTTTTTCAGCAGAAATAAACATGTTTCTGCAAGTTTGGTCAACCCCATGTAAGTTATGGGGCAGTAACATCACACTTTTCAAAACGTGTTTTTCAGCCCGAAATAAACACGTTTTTTCAGGCAACTGAATCTACTTGTAACAGCAAGGCTCAGAAGTGCCCACACACTCAGCCCTTAACCCCAGTGTGCAGAAAGGGTCAAAACGTGTTTTTCAGCAGAAATAAACATGTTTCTGCAAGTTTGGTCAACCCCATGTAAGTTATGGGGCAGTAACATCACACTTTTCAAAACGTGTTTTTCAGCCCGAAATAAACACGTTTTTTCAGGCAACTGAATCTACTTGTAACAGCAAGGCTCAGAAGTGCCCACACACTCAGCCCTTAACCCCAGTGTGCAGAAAGGGTCAAAACGTGTTTTTCAGCAGAAATAAACATGTTTCTGCAAGTTTGGTCAACCCCATGTAAGTTATGGGGCAGTAACATCACACTTTTCAAAACGTGTTTTTCAGCCCGAAATAAGCGCGTTTTTTCAGGCAACTGAATCTCCTTGTAACAGCAAGGCTCAGAAGTGCCCACACACTCAGCCCTTAACCCCAGTGTGCAGAAAGGGTCAAAACGTGTTTTTCAGCAGAAATAAACATGTTTCTGCAAGTTTGGTCAACCCCATGTAAGTTATGGGGCAGTCACATCACACTTTTCAAAACGTGTTTTTCAGCTCGAAATAAACGCGTTTTTTCAGACAACTGAATCTCCTTGTAACAGCAAGGCTCAGAGGTGCCCACACACTCAGCCCTTAACCCCAGTGTGCAGAAAGGGTCAAAACGTGTTTTTCAGCAGAAATAAACATGTTTCTGCAAGTTTGGTCAACCCCATGTAAGTTATGGGGCAGTAACATCACACTTTTCAAAACGTGTTTTTCAGCCCGAAATAAACACGTTTTTTCAGGCAACTGAATCTACTTGTAACAGCAAGGCTCAGAAGTGCCCACACACTCAGCCCTTAACCCCAGTGTGCAGAAAGGGTCAAAACGTGTTTTTTCAGCAGAAATAAACATGTTTCTGCAAGTTTGGTCAACCCCATGTAAGTTATGGGGCAGTAACATCACACTTTTCAAAACGTGTTTTTCAGCCCGAAATAAACACGTTTTTTCAGGCAACTGAATCTACTTGTAACAGCAAGGCTCAGAAGTGCCCACACACTCAGCCCTTAACCCCAGTGTGCAGAAAGGGTCAAAACGTGTTTTTCAGCAGAAATAAACATGTTTCTGCAAGTTTGGTCAACCCCATGTAAGTTATGGGGCAGTAACATCACACTTTTCAAAACGTGTTTTTCAGCCCGAAATAAACACGTTTTTTCAGGCAACTGAATCTACTTGTAACAGCAAGGCTCAGAAGTGCCCACACACTCAGCCCTTAACCCCAGTGTGCAGAAAGGGTCAAAACGTGTTTTTCAGCAGAAATAAACATGTTTCTGCAAGTTTGGTCAACCACATGTAAGTTATGGGGCAGTAACATCACTCTTTTCAAAACGTGTTTTTCAGCCCGAAATAAGCGCGTTTTTTCAGGCAACTGAATCTCCTTGTAACAGCAAGGCTCAGAAGTGCCCACACACTCAGCCCTTAACCCCAGTGTGCAGAAAGGGTCAAAACGTGTTTCTCAGCAGAAATAAACATGTTTCTGCAAGTTTGGTCAACCCCAAGTAAGTTATGGGGCAGTAACATCACACTTTTCAAAACGTGTTTTTCAGCCCGAAATAAGCGCGTTTTTTCAGGCAACTGAATCTCCTTGTAACAGCAAGGCTCAGAAGTGCCCACACACTCAGCCCTTAACCCCAGTGTGCAGAAAGGGTCAAAACGTGTTTTTCAGCAGAAATAAACATGTTTCTGCAAGTTTGGTCAACCCCATGTAAGTTATGGGGCAGTCACATCACACTTTTCAAAACGTGTTTTTCAGCTCGAAATAAACGCGTTTTTTCAGACAACTGAATCTCCTTGTAACAGCAAGGCTCAGAGGTGCCCACACACTCAGCCCTTAACCCCAGTGTGCAGAAAGGGTCAAAACGTGTTTCTCAGCAGAAATAAACATGTTTCTGCAAGTTTGGTCAACCCCAAGTAAGTTATGGGGCAGTAACATCACACTTTTCAAAACGTGTTTTTCAGCCCGAAATAAGCGCGTTTTTTCAGGCAACTGAATCTCCTTGTAACAGCAAGGCTCAGAAGTGCCCACACACTCAGCCCTTAACCCCAGTGTGCAGAAAGGGTCAAAACGTGTTTTTCAGCAGAAATAAACATGTTTCTGCAAGTTTGGTCAACCCCATGTAAGTTATGGGGCAGTCACATCACACTTTTCAAAACGTGTTTTTCAGCTCGAAATAAACGCGTTTTTTCAGACAACTGAATCTCCTTGTAACAGCAAGGCTCAGAGGTGCCCACACACTCAGCCCTTAACCCCAGTGTGCAGAAAGGGTCAAAACGTGTTTTTCAGCAGAAATAAACATGTTTCTGCAAGTTTGGTCAACCCCATGTAAGTTATGGGGCAGTCACATCACACTTTTCAAAACGTGTTTTTCAGCTCGAAATAAACGCGTTTTTTCAGACAACTGAATCTCCTTGTAACAGCAAGGCTCAGAGGTGCCCACACACTCAGCCCTTAACCCCAGTGTGCAGAAAGGGTCAAAACGTGTTTTTCAGCAGAAATAAACATGTTTCTGCAAGTTTGGTCAACCCCATGTAAGTTATGGGGCAGTAACATCACACTTTTCAAAACGTGTTTTTCAGCCCGAAATAAGCGCGTTTTTTCAGACAACTGAATCTCCTTGTAACAGCAAGGCTCAGAAGTGCCCACACACTCAGCCCTTAACCCCAGTGTGCAGAAAGGGTCAAAACGTGTTTTTCAGCAGAAATAAACATGTTTCTGCAAGTTTGGTCAACCCCATGTAAGTTATGGGGCAGTAACATCACACTTTTCAAAACGTGTTTTTCAGCCCGAAATAAACACGTTTTTTCAGGCAACTGAATCTACTTGTAACAGCAAGGCTCAGAAGTGCCCACACACTCAGCCCTTAACCCCAGTGTGCAGAAAGGGTCAAAACGTGTTTTTCAGCAGAAATAAACATGTTTCTGCAAGTTTGGTCAACCCCATGTAAGTTATGGGGCAGTAACATCACACTTTTCAAAACGTGTTTTTCAGCCCGAAATAAGCGCGTTTTTTTCAGGCAACTGAATCTCCTTGTAACAGCAAGGCTCAGAAGTGCCCACACACTCAGCCCTTAACCCCAGTGTGCAGAAAGGGTCAAAACGTGTTTTTCAGCAGAAATAAACATGTTTCTGCAAGTTTGGTCAACCCCATGTAAGTTATGGGGCAGTCACATCACACTTTTCAAAACGTGTTTTTCAGCTCGAAATAAACGCGTTTTTTCAGACAACTGAATCTCCTTGTAACAGCAAGGCTCAGAGGTGCCCACACACTCAGCCCTTAACCCCAGTGTGCAGAAAGGGTCAAAACGTGTTTTTCAGCAGAAATAAACATGTTTCTGCAAGTTTGGTCAACCCCATGTAAGTTATGGGGCAGTAACATCACACTTTTCAAAACGTGTTTTTCAGCCCGAAATAAGCGCTTTTTTTCAGGCAACTGAATCTCCTTGTAACAGCAAGGCTCAGAAGTGCCCACACACTCAGCCCTTAACCCCAGTGTGCAGAAAGGGTCAAAACGTGTTTTTCAGCAGAAATAAACATGTTTCTGCAAGTTTGGTCAACCCCATGTAAGTTATGGGGCAGTAACATCACACTTTTCAAAACGTGTTTTTCAGCCCGAAATAAACACGTTTTTTCAGGCAACTGAATCTACTTGTAACAGCAAGGCTCAGAAGTGCCCACACACTCAGCCCTTAACCCCAGTGTGCAGAAAGGGTCAAAACGTGTTTTTCAGCAGAAATAAACATGTTTCTGCAAGTTTGGTCAACCCCATGTAAGTTATGGGGCAGTAACATCACACTTTTCAAAACGTGTTTTTCAGCCCGAAATAAGCGCGTTTTTTCAGGCAACTGAATCTCCTTGTAACAGCAAGGCTCAGAAGTGCCCACACACTCAGCCCTTAACCCCAGTGTGCAGAAAGGGTCAAAACGTGTTTTTCAGCAGAAATAAACATGTTTCTGCAAGTTTGGTCAACCCCATGTAAGTTATGGGGCAGTCACATCACACTTTTCAAAACGTAATTTTCAGCTCGAAATAAACGCGTTTTTTCAGACAACTGAATCTCCTTGTAACAGCAAGGCTCAGAGGTGCCCACACACTCAGCCCTTAACCCCAGTGTGCAGAAAGGGTCAAAACGTGTTTTTCAGCAGAAATAAACATGTTTCTGCAAGTTTGGTCAACCCCATGTAAGTTATGGGGCAGTAACATCACACTTTTCAAAACGTGTTTTTCAGCCCGAAATAAACACGTTTTTTCAGGCAACTGAATCTACTTGTAACAGCAAGGCTCAGAAGTGCCCACACACTCAGCCCTTAACCCCAGTGTGCAGAAAGGGTCAAAACGTGTTTTTCAGCAGAAATAAACATGTTTCTGCAAGTTTGGTCAACCCCATGTAAGTTATGGGGCAGTAACATCACACTTTTCAAAACGTGTTTTTCAGCCCGAAATAAACACGTTTTTTCAGGCAACTGAATCTACTTGTAACAGCAAGGCTCAGAAGTGCCCACACACTCAGCCCTTAACCCCAGTGTGCAGAAAGGGTCAAAACGTGTTTTTCAGCAGAAATAAACATGTTTCTGCAAGTTTGGTCAACCCCATGTAAGTTATGGGGCAGTAACATCACACTTTTCAAAACGTGTTTTTCAGCCCGAAATAAGCGCGTTTTTTCAGGCAACTGAATCTCCTTGTAACAGCAAGGCTCAGAAGTGCCCACACACTCAGCCCTTAACCCCAGTGTGCAGAAAGGGTCAAAACGTGTTTTTCAGCAGAAATAAACATGTTTCTGCAAGTTTGGTCAACCCCATGTAAGTTAGGGGCAGTAACATCACACTTTTCAAAACGTGTTTTTCAGCCCGAAATAAACACGTTTTTTCAGGCAACTGAATCTACTTGTAACAGCAAGGCTCAGAAGTGCCCACACACTCAGCCCTTAACCCCAGTGTGCAGAAAGGGTCAAAACGTGTTTTTCAGCAGAAATAAACATGTTTCTGCAAGTTTGGTCAACCCCATGTAAGTTATGGGGCAGTAACATCACACTTTTCAAAACGTGTTTTTCAGCCCGAAATAAGCGCGTTTTTTCAGGCAACTGAATCTCCTTGTAACAGCAAGGCTCAGAAGTGCCCACACACTCAGCCCTTAACCCCAGTGTGCAGAAAGGGTCAAAACGTGTTTTTCAGCAGAAATAAACATGTTTCTGCAAGTTTGGTCAACCCCATGTAAGTTATGGGGCAGTCACATCACACTTTTCAAAACGTGTTTTTCAGCTCGAAATAAACGCGTTTTTTCAGACAACTGAATCTCCTTGTAACAGCAAGGCTCAGAGGTGCCCACACACTCAGCCCTTAACCCCAGTGTGCAGAAAGGGTCAAAACGTGTTTTTCAGCAGAAATAAACATGTTTCTGCAAGTTTGGTCAACCCCATGTAAGTTATGGGGGCAGTAACATCACACTTTTCAAAACGTGTTTTTCAGCCCGAAATAAGCGCGTTTTTTTCAGACAACTGAATCTCCTTGTAACAGCAAGGCTCAGAAGTGCCCACACACTCAGCCCTTAACCCCACTGTGCAGAAAGGGTCAAAACGTGTTTTTCAGCAGAAATAAACATGTTTCTGCAAGTTTGGTCAACCCCATGTAAGTTATGGGGCAGTAACATCACACTTTTCAAAACGTGTTTTTCAGCCCGAAATAAGCGCGTTTTTTCAGACAACTGAATCTCCTTGTAACAGCAAGGCTCAGAAGTGCCCACACACTCAGCCCTTAACCCCAGTGTGCAGAAAGGGTCAAAACGTGTTTTTCAGCAGAAATAAACATGTTTCTGCAAGTTTGGTCAACCCCATGTAAGTTATGGGGCAGTAACATCACTCTTTTCAAAACGTGTTTTTCAGCCCGAAATAAACGCGTTTTTTCAGGCAACTGAATCTACTTGTAACAGCAAGGCTCAGAAGTGCCCACACACTCAGCCCTTAACCCAGTGTGCAGAAAGGGTCAAAACGTGTTTTTCAGCAGAAATAAACATGTTTCTGCAAGTTTGGTCAACCCCATGTAAGTTATGGGGCAGTAACATCACACTTTTCAAAACGTGTTTTTCAGCCCGAAATAAACGCGTTTTTTCAGACAACTGAATCTCCTTGTAACAGCAAGGCTCAGAAGTGCCCACACACTCAGCCCTTAACCCCAGTGTGCAGAAAGGGTCAAAACGTGTTTTTCAGCAGAAATAAACATGTTTCTGCAAGTTTGGTCCACCCCATGTAAGTTATGGGGCAGTCACATCACACTTTTCAAAACGTGTTTTTCAGCTCGAAATAAACGCGTTTTTTCAGACAACTGAATCTCCTTGTAACAGCAAGGCTCAGAGGTGCCCACACACTCAGCCCTTAACCCCAGTGTGCAGAAAGGGTCAAAACGTGTTTTTCAGCAGAAATAAACATGTTTCTGCAAGTTTGGTCAACCCCATGTATGTTATGGGGCAGTAACATCACACTTTTCAAAACGTGTTTTTCAGCCCGAAATAAGCGCGTTTTTTCAGACAACTGAATCTCCTTGTAACAGCAAGGCTCAGAAGTGCCCACACACTCAGCCCTTAACCCCAGTGTGCAGAAAGGGTCAAAACGTGTTTTTCAGCAGAAATAAACATGTTTCTGCAAGTTTGGTCAACCCCAAGTAAGTTATGGGGCAGTAACATCACACTTTTCAAAACGTGTTTTTCAGCCCGAAATAAGCGCGTTTTTTCAGGCAACTGAATCTACTTGTAACAGCAAGGCTCAGAAGTGCCCACACACTCAGCCTTAACCCCAGTGTGCAGAAAGGGTCAAAACGTGTTTTTCAGCAGAAATAAACATGTTTCTGCAAGTTTGGTCAACCCCATGTAAGTTATGGGGCAGTCACATCACACTTTTCAAAACGTGTTTTTCAGCTCGAAATAAACGCGTTTTTTCAGACAACTGAATCTCCTTGTAACAGCAAGGCTCAGAGGTGCCCACACACTCAGCCCTTAACCCCAGTGTGCAGAAAGGGTCAAAACGTGTTTTTCAGCAGAAATAAACATGTTTCTGCAAGTTTGGTCAACCCCATGTAAGTTATGGGGCAGTAACATCACACTTTTCAAAACATGTTTTTCAGCCCGAAATAAACACGTTTTTTCAGGCAACTGAATCTACTTGTAACAGCAAGGCTCAGAAGTGCCCACACACTCAGCCCTTAACCCCAGTGTGCAGAAAGGGTCAAAACGTGTTTTTCAGCAGAAATAAACATGTTTCTGCAAGTTTGGTCAACCCCATGTAAGTTATGGGGCAGTAACATCACACTTTTCAAAACGTGTTTTTCAGCCCGAAATAAACACGTTTTTTCAGGCAACTGAATCTACTTGTAACAGCAAGGCTCAGACGTGCCCACACACTCAGCCCTTAACCCCAGTGTGCAAAAAGGGTCAAAACGTGTTTTTCAGCAGAAATAAACATGTTTCTGCAAGTTTGGTCAACCCCATGTAAGTTATGGGGCAGTAACATCACACTTTTCAAAACGTGTTTTTCAGCCCGAAATAAGCGCGTTTTTCAGGCAACTGAATCTCCTTGTAACAGCAAGGCTCAGAAGTGCCCACACACTCAGCCCTTAACCCCAGTGTGCAGAAAGGGTCAAAACGTGTTTTTCAGCAGAAATAAACATGTTTCTGCAAGTTTGGTCAACCCCATGTAAGTTATGGGGCAGTCACATCACACTTTTCAAAACGTGTTTTTCAGCTCGAAATAAACGCGTTTTTTCAGACAACTGAATCTCCTTGTAACAGCAAGGCTCAGAGGTGCCCACACACTCAGCCCTTAACCCCAGTGTGCAGAAAGGGTCAAAACGTGTTTTTCAGCAGAAATAAACATGTTTCTGCAAGTTTGGTCAACCCCATGTAAGTTATGGGGCAGTAACATCACACTTTTCAAAACGTGTTTTTCAGCCCGAAATAAACACGTTTTTTCAGGCAACTGAATCTACTTGTAACAGCAAGGCTCAGAAGTGCCCACACACTCAGCCCTTAACCCCAGTGTGCAGAAAGGGTCAAAACGTGTTTTTTCAGCAGAAATAAACATGTTTCTGCAAGTTTGGTCAACCCCATGTAAGTTATGGGGCAGTAACATCACACTTTTCAAAACGTGTTTTTCAGCCCGAAATAAACACGTTTTTTCAGGCAACTGAATCTACTTGTAACAGCAAGGCTCAGAAGTGCCCACACACTCAGCCCTTAACCCCAGTGTGCAGAAAGGGTCAAAACGTGTTTTTCAGCAGAAATAAACATGTTTCTGCAAGTTTGGTCAACCCCATGTAAGTTATGGGGCAGTAACATCACACTTTTCAAAACGTGTTTTTCAGCCCGAAATAAGCGCGTTTTTTCAGGCAACTGAATCTCCTTGTAACAGCAAGGCTCAGAAGTGCCCACACACTCAGCCCTTAACCCCAGTGTGCAGAAAGGGTCAAAACGTGTTTTTCAGCAGAAATAAACATGTTTCTGCAAGTTTGGTCAACCCCATGTAAGTTATGGGGCAGTAACATCACACTTTTCAAAACGAGTTTTTCAGCCCGAAATAAACACGTTTTTTCAGGCAACTGAATCTACTTGTAACAGCAAGGCTCAGAAGTGCCCACACACTCAGCCCTTAACCCCAGTGTGCAGAAAGGGTCAAAACGTGTTTTTCAGCAGAAATAAACATGTTTCTGCAAGTTTGGTCAACCCCATGTAAGTTATGGGGCAGTAACATCACACTTTTCAAAACGTGTTTTTCAGCCCGAAATAAGCGCGTTTTTTCAGGCAACTGAATCTCCTTGTAACAGCAAGGCTCAGAAGTGCCCACACACTCAGCCCTTAACCCCAGTGTGCAGAAAGGGTCAAAACGTGTTTTTCAGCAGAAATAAACATGTTTCTGCAAGTTTTGTCAACCCCATGTAAGTTATGGGGCAGTCACATCACACTTTTCAAAACGTGTTTTTCAGCTCGAAATAAACGCGTTTTTTCAGACAACTGAATCTCCTTGTAACAGCAAGGCTCAGAGGTGCCCACACACTCAGCCCTTAACCCCAGTGTGCAGAAAGGGTCAAAACGTGTTTTTCAGCAGAAATAAACGTTTCTGCAAGTTTGGTCAACCCCATGTAAGTTATGGGGCAGTAACATCACACTTTTCAAAACGTGTTTTTCAGCCCGAAATAAGCGCGTTTTTTCAGACAACTGAATCTCCTTGTAACAGCAAGGCTCAGAAGTGCCCACACACTCAGCCCTTAACCCCACTGTGCAGAAAGGGTCAAAACGTGTTTTTCAGCAGAAATAAACATGTTTCTGCAAGTTTGGTCAACCCCATGTAAGTTATGGGGCAGTAACATCACACTTTTCAAAACGTGTTTTTCAGCCCGAAATAAGCGCGTTTTTTCAGACAACTGAATCTCCTTGTAACAGCAAGGCTCAGAAGTGCCCACACACTCAGCCCTTAACCCCAGTGTGCAGAAAGGGTCAAAACGTGTTTTTCAGCAGAAATAAACATGTTTCTGCAAGTTTGGTCAACCCCATGTAAGTTATGGGGCAGTAACATCACTCTTTTCAAAACGTGTTTTTCAGCCCGAAATAAACGCGTTTTTTCAGGCAACTGAATCTACTTGTAACAGCAAGGCTCAGAAGTGCCCACACACTCAGCCCTTAACCCCAGTGTGCAGAAAGGGTCAAAACGTGTTTTTCAGCAGAAATAAACATGTTTCTGCAAGTTTGGTCAACCCCATGTAAGTTATGGGGCAGTAACATCACACTTTTCAAAACGTGTTTTTCAGCCCGAAATAAACGCGTTTTTTCAGACAACTGAATCTCCTTGTAACAGCAAGGCTCAGAAGTGCCCACACACTCAGCCCTTAACCCCAGTGTGCAGAAAGGGTCAAAACGTGTTTTTCAGCAGAAATAAACATGTTTCTGCAAGTTTGGTCAACCCCATGTAAGTTATGGGGCAGTCACATCACACTTTTCAAAACGTGTTTTTCAGCTCGAAATAAACGCGTTTTTTCAGACAACTGAATCTCTTTGTAACAGCAAGGCTCAGAGGTGCCCACACACTCAGCCCTTAACCCCAGTGTGCAGAAAGGGTCAAAACGTGTTTTTCAGCAGAAATAAACATGTTTCTGCAAGTTTGGTCAACCCCATGTATGTTATGGGGCAGTAACATCACACTTTTCAAAACGTGTTTTTCAGCCCGAAATAAGCGCGTTTTTTCAGACAACTGAATCTCCTTGTAACAGCAAGGCTCAGAAGTGCCCACACACTCAGCCCTTAACCCCAGTGTGCAGAAAGGGTCAAAACGTGTTTTTCAGCAGAAATAAACATGTTTCTGCAAGTTTGGTCAACCCCATGTAAGTTATGGGGCAGTAACATCACACTTTTCAAAACGTGTTTTTCAGCCCGAAATAAGCGCGTTTTTTCAGGCAACTGAATCTCCTTGTAACAGCAAGGCTCAGAAGTGCCCACACACTCAGCCCTTAACCCCAGTGTGCAGAAAGGGTCAAAACGTGTTTCTCAGCAGAAATAAACATGTTTCTGCAAGTTTGGTCAACCCCAAGTAAGTTATGGGGCAGTAACATCACACTTTTCAAAACGTGTTTTTCAGCCCGAAATAAGCGCGTTTTTTCAGGCAACTGAATCTCCTTGTAACAGCAAGGCTCAGAAGTGCCCACACACTCAGCCCTTAACCCCAGTGTGCAGAAAGGGTCAAAACGTGTTTTTCAGCAGAAATAAACATGTTTCTGCAAGTTTGGTCAACCCCATGTAAGTTATGGGGCAGTAACATCACACTTTTCAAAACGTGTTTTTCAGCCCGAAATAAGCGCGTTTTTTCAGGCAACTGAATCTCCTTGTAACAGCAAGGCTCAGAAGTGCCCACACACTCAGCCCTTAACCCCAGTGTGCAGAAAGGGTCAAAACGTGTTTTTCAGCAGAAATAAACATGTTTCTGCAAGTTTGGTCAACCCCATGTAAGTTATGGGGCAGTCACATCACACTTTTCAAAACGTGTTTTTCAGCTCGAAATAAACGCGTTTTTTCAGACAACTGAATCTCCTTGTAACAGCAAGGCTCAGAGGTGCCCACACACTCAGCCCTTAACCCCAGTGTGCAGAAAGGGTCAAAACGTGTTTTTCAGCAGAAATAAACATGTTTCTGCAAGTTTGGTCAACCCCATGTAAGTTATGGGGCAGTAACATCACACTTTTCAAAACGTGTTTTTCAGCCCGAAATAAACGCGTTTTTTCAGACAACTGAATCTCCTTGTAACAGCAAGGCTCAGAAGTGCCCACACACTCAGCCCTTAACCCCAGTGTGCAGAAAGGGTCAAAACGTGTTTTTCAGCAGAAATAAACATGTTTCTGCAAGTTTGGTCAACCCCATGTAAGTTATGGGGCAGTCACATCACACTTTTCAAAACGTGTTTTTCAGCTCGAAATAAACGCGTTTTTTCAGACAACTGAATCTCTTTGTAACAGCAAGGCTCAGAGGTGCCCACACACTCAGCCCTTAACCCCAGTGTGCAGAAAGGGTCAAAACGTGTTTTTCAGCAGAAATAAACATGTTTCTGCAAGTTTGGTCAACCCCATCTATGTTATGGGGCAGTAACATCACACTTTTCAAAACGTGTTTTTCAGCCCGAAATAAGCGCGTTTTTTCAGACAACTGAATCTCCTTGTAACAGCAAGGCTCAGAAGTGCCCACACACTCAGCCCTTAACCCCAGTGTGCAGAAAGGGTCAAAACGTGTTTTTCAGCAGAAATAAACATGTTTCTGCAAGTTTGGTCAACCCCATGTAAGTTATGGGGCAGTAACATCACACTTTTCAAAACGTGTTTTTCAGCCCGAAATAAGCGCGTTTTTTCAGGCAACTGAATCTCCTTGTAACAGCAAGGCTCAGAAGTGCCCACACACTCAGCCCTTAACCCCAGTGTGCAGAAAGGGTCAAAACGTGTTTCTCAGCAGAAATAAACATGTTTCTGCAAGTTTGGTCAACCCCAAGTAAGTTATGGGGCAGTAACATCACACTTTTCAAAACGTGTTTTTCAGCCCGAAATAAGCGCGTTTTTTCAGGCAACTGAATCTCCTTGTAACAGCAAGGCTCAGAAGTGCCCACACACTCAGCCCTTAACCCCAGTGTGCAGAAAGGGTCAAAACGTGTTTTTCAGCAGAAATAAACATGTTTCTGCAAGTTTGGTCAACCCCATGTAAGTTATGGGGCAGTAACATCACACTTTTCAAAACGTGTTTTTCAGCCCGAAATAAGCGCGTTTTTTCAGGCAACTGAATCTCCTTGTAACAGCAAGGCTCAGAAGTGCCCACACACTCAGCCCTTAACCCCAGTGTGCAGAAAGGGTCAAAACGTGTTTTTCAGCAGAAATAAACATGTTTCTGCAAGTTTGGTCAACCCCATGTAAGTTATGGGGCAGTCACATCACACTTTTCAAAACGTGTTTTTCAGCTCGAAATAAACGCGTTTTTTCAGACAACTGAATCTCCTTGTAACAGCAAGGCTCAGAGGTGCCCACACACTCAGCCCTTAACCCCAGTGTGCAGAAAGGGTCAAAACGTGTTTTTCAGCAGAAATAAACATGTTTCTGCAAGTTTGGTCAACCCCATGTAAGTTATGGGGCAGTAACATCACACTTTTCAAAACGTGTTTTTCAGCCCGAAATAAACACGTTTTTTCAGGCAACTGAATCTACTTGTAACAGCAAGGCTCAGAAGTGCCCACACACTCAGCCCTTAACCCCAGTGTGCAGAAAGGGTCAAAACGTGTTTTTCAGCAGAAATAAACATGTTTCTGCAAGTTTGGTCAACCCCATGTAAGTTATGGGGCAGTAACATCACACTTTTCAAAACGTGTTTTTCAGCCCGAAATAAACACGTTTTTTCAGGCAACTGAATCTACTTGTAACAGCAAGGCTCAGAAGTGCCCACACACTCAGCCCTTAACCCCAGTGTGCAGAAAGGGTCAAAACGTCTTTTTCAGCAGAAATAAACATGTTTCTGCAAGTTTGGTCAACCCCATGTAAGTTATGGGGCAGTAACATCACACTTTTCAAAACGTGTTTTTCAGCCCGAAATAAGCGCGTTTTTTCAGGCAACTGAATCTCCTTGTAACAGCAAGGCTCAGAAGTGCCCACACACTCAGCCCTTAACCCCAGTGTGCAGAAAGGGTCAAAACGTGTTTTTCAGCAGAAATAAACATGTTTCTGCAAGTTTGGTCAACCCCATGTAAGTTAGGGGCAGTAACATCACACTTTTCAAAACGTGTTTTTCAGCCCGAAATAAACACGTTTTTTCAGGCAACTGAATCTACTTGTAACAGCAAGGCTCAGAAGTGCCCACACACTCAGCCCTTAACCCCAGTGTGCAGAAAGGGTCAAAACGTGTTTTTCAGCAGAAATAAACATGTTTCTGCAAGTTTGGTCAACCCCATGTAAGTTATGGGGCAGTAACATCACACTTTTCAAAACGTGTTTTTCAGCCCGAAATAAGCGCGTTTTTTCAGGCAACTGAATCTCCTTGTAACAGCAAGGCTCAGAAGTGCCCACACACTCAGCCCTTAACCCCAGTGTGCAGAAAGGGTCAAAACGTGTTTTTCAGCAGAAATAAACATGTTTCTGCAAGTTTGGTCAACCCCATGTAAGTTATGGGGCAGTCACATCACACTTTTCAAAACGTGTTTTTCAGCTCGAAATAAACGCGTTTTTTCAGACAACTGAATCTCCTTGTAACAGCAAGGCTCAGAGGTGCCCACACACTCAGCCCTTAACCCCAGTGTGCAGAAAGGGTCAAAACGTGTTTTTCAGCAGAAATAAACATGTTTCTGCAAGTTTGGTCAACCCCATGTAAGTTATGGGGCAGTAACATCACACTTTTCAAAACGTGTTTTTCAGCCCGAAATAAGCGCGTTTTTTCAGACAACTGAATCTCCTTGTAACAGCAAGGCTCAGAAGTGCCCACACACTCAGCCCTTAACCCCACTGTGCAGAAAGGGTCAAAACGTGTTTTTCAGCAGAAATAAACATGTTTCTGCAAGTTTGGTCAACCCCATGTAAGTTATGGGGCAGTAACATCACACTTTTCAAAACGTGTTTTTCAGCCCGAAATAAGCGCGTTTTTTCAGACAACTGAATCTCCTTGTAACAGCAAGGCTCAGAAGTGCCCACACACTCAGCCCTTAACCCCAGTGTGCAGAAAGGGTCAAAACGTGTTTTTCAGCAGAAATAAACATGTTTCTGCAAGTTTGGTCAACCCCATGTAAGTTATGGGGCAGTAACATCACTCTTTTCAAAACGTGTTTTTCAGCCCGAAATAAACGCGTTTTTTCAGGCAACTGAATCTACTTGTAACAGCAAGGCTCAGAAGTGCCCACACACTCAGCCCTTAACCCCAGTGTGCAGAAAGGGTCAAAACGTGTTTTTCAGCAGAAATAAACATGTTTCTGCAAGTTTGGTCAACCCCATGTAAGTTATGGGGCAGTAACATCACACTTTTCAAAACGTGTTTTTCAGCCCGAAATAAACGCGTTTTTTCAGACAACTGAATCTCCTTGTAACAGCAAGGCTCAGAAGTGCCCACACACTCAGCCCTTAACCCCAGTGTGCAGAAAGGGTCAAAACGTGTTTTTCAGCAGAAATAAACATGTTTCTGCAAGTTTGGTCCACCCCATGTAAGTTATGGGGCAGTCACATCACACTTTTCAAAACGTGTTTTTCAGCTCGAAATAAACGCGTTTTTTCAGACAACTGAATCTCCTTGTAACAGCAAGGCTCAGAGGTGCCCACACACTCAGCCCTTAACCCCAGTGTGCAGAAAGGGTCAAAACGTGTTTTTCAGCAGAAATAAACATGTTTCTGCAAGTTTGGTCAACCCCATGTATGTTATGGGGCAGTAACATCACACTTTTCAAAACGTGTTTTTCAGCCCGAAATAAGCGCGTTTTTTCAGACAACTGAATCTCCTTGTAACAGCAAGGCTCAGAAGTGCCCACACACTCAGCCCTTAACCCCAGTGTGCAGAAAGGGTCAAAACGTGTTTTTCAGCAGAAATAAACATGTTTCTGCAAGTTTGGTCAACCCCAAGTAAGTTATGGGGCAGTAACATCACACTTTTCAAAACGTGTTTTTCAGCCCGAAATAAGCGCGTTTTTTCAGGCAACTGAATCTACTTGTAACAGCAAGGCTCAGAAGTGCCCACACACTCAGCCCTTAACCCCAGTGTGCAGAAAGGGTCAAAACGTGTTTTTCAGCAGAAATAAACATGTTTCTGCAAGTTTGGTCAACCCCATGTAAGTTATGGGGCAGTCACATCACACTTTTCAAAACGTGTTTTTCAGCTCGAAATAAACGCGTTTTTTCAGACAACTGAATCTCCTTGTAACAGCAAGGCTCAGAGGTGCCCACACACTCAGCCCTTAACCCCAGTGTGCAGAAAGGGTCAAAACGTGTTTTTCAGCAGAAATAAACATGTTTCTGCAAGTTTGGTCAACCCCATGTAAGTTATGGGGCAGTAACATCACACTTTTCAAAACATGTTTTTCAGCCCGAAATAAACACGTTTTTTCAGGCAACTGAATCTACTTGTAACAGCAAGGCTCAGAAGTGCCCACACACTCAGCCCTTAACCCCAGTGTGCAGAAAGGGTCAAAACGTGTTTTTCAGCAGAAATAAACATGTTTCTGCAAGTTTGGTCAACCCCATGTAAGTTATGGGGCAGTAACATCACACTTTTCAAAACGTGTTTTTCAGCCCGAAATAAACACGTTTTTTCAGGCAACTGAATCTACTTGTAACAGCAAGGCTCAGAAGTGCCCACACACTCAGCCCTTAACCCCAGTGTGCAGAAAGGGTCAAAACGTGTTTTTCAGCAGAAATAAACATGTTTCTGCAAGTTTGGTCAACCCCATGTAAGTTATGGGGCAGTAACATCACACTTTTCAAAACGTGTTTTTCAGCCCGAAATAAACACGTTTTTTCAGGCAACTGAATCTACTTGTAACAGCAAGGCTCAGAAGTGCCCACACACTCAGCCCTTAACCCCAGTGTGCAGAAAGGGTCAAAACGTGTTTTTCAGCAGAAATAAACATGTTTCTGCAAGTTTGGTCAACCCCATGTAAGTTATGGGGCAGTAACATCACACTTTTCAAAACGTGTTTTTCAGCCCGAAATAAGCGCGTTTTTTCAGGCAACTGAATCTCCTTGTAACAGCAAGGCTCAGAAGTGCCCACACACTCAGCCCTTAACCCCAGTGTGCAGAAAGGGTCAAAACGTGTTTTTCAGCAGAAATAAACATGTTTCTGCAAGTTTGGTCAACCCCATGTAAGTTATGGGGCAGTCACATCACACTTTTCAAAACGTGTTTTTCAGCTCGAAATAAACGCGTTTTTTCAGACAACTGAATCTCCTTGTAACAGCAAGGCTCAGAGGTGCCCACACACTCAGCCCTTAACCCCAGTGTGCAGAAAGGGTCAAAACGTGTTTTTCAGCAGAAATAAACATGTTTCTGCAAGTTTGGTCAACCCCATGTAAGTTATGGGGCAGTAACATCACACTTTTCAAAACGTGTTTTTCAGCCCGAAATAAACACGTTTTTTCAGGCAACTGAATCTACTTGTAACAGCAAGGCTCAGAAGTGCCCACACACTCAGCCCTTAACCCCAGTGTGCAGAAAGGGTCAAAACGTGTTTTTTCAGCAGAAATAAACATGTTTCTGCAAGTTTGGTCAACCCCATGTAAGTTATGGGGCAGTAACATCACACTTTTCAAAACGTGTTTTTCAGCCCGAAATAAACACGTTTTTTCAGGCAACTGAATCTACTTGTAACAGCAAGGCTCAGAAGTGCCCACACACTCAGCCCTTAACCCCAGTGTGCAGAAAGGGTCAAAACGTGTTTTTCAGCAGAAATAAACATGTTTCTGCAAGTTTGGTCAACCCCATGTAAGTTATGGGGCAGTAACATCACACTTTTCAAAACGTGTTTTTCAGCCCGAAATAAGCGCGTTTTTTCAGGCAACTGAATCTCCTTGTAACAGCAAGGCTCAGAAGTGCCCACACACTCAGCCCTTAACCCCAGTGTGCAGAAAGGGTCAAAACGTGTTTTTCAGCAGAAATAAACATGTTTCTGCAAGTTTGGTCAACCCCATGTAAGTTATGGGGCAGTAACATCACACTTTTCAAAACGAGTTTTTCAGCCCGAAATAAACACGTTTTTTCAGGCAACTGAATCTACTTGTAACAGCAAGGCTCAGAAGTGCCCACACACTCAGCCCTTAACCCCAGTGTGCAGAAAGGGTCAAAACGTGTTTTTCAGCAGAAATAAACATGTTTCTGCAAGTTTGGTCAACCCCATGTAAGTTATGGGGCAGTAACATCACACTTTTCAAAACGTGTTTTTCAGCCCGAAATAAGCGCGTTTTTTCAGGCAACTGAATCTCCTTGTAACAGCAAGGCTCAGAAGTGCCCACACACTCAGCCCTTAACCCCAGTGTGCAGAAAGGGTCAAAACGTGTTTTTCAGCAGAAATAAACATGTTTCTGCAAGTTTTGTCAACCCCATGTAAGTTATGGGGCAGTCACATCACACTTTTCAAAACGTGTTTTTCAGCTCGAAATAAACGCGTTTTTTCAGACAACTGAATCTCCTTGTAACAGCAAGGCTCAGAGGTGCCCACACACTCAGCCCTTAACCCCAGTGTGCAGAAAGGGTCAAAACGTGTTTTTCAGCAGAAATAAACGTTTCTGCAAGTTTGGTCAACCCCATGTAAGTTATGGGGCAGTAACATCACACTTTTCAAAACGTGTTTTTCAGCCCGAAATAAGCGCGTTTTTTCAGACAACTGAATCTCCTTGTAACAGCAAGGCTCAGAAGTGCCCACACACTCAGCCCTTAACCCCACTGTGCAGAAAGGGTCAAAACGTGTTTTTCAGCAGAAATAAACATGTTTCTGCAAGTTTGGTCAACCCCATGTAAGTTATGGGGCAGTAACATCACACTTTTCAAAACGTGTTTTTCAGCCCGAAATAAGCGCGTTTTTTCAGACAACTGAATCTCCTTGTAACAGCAAGGCTCAGAAGTGCCCACACACTCAGCCCTTAACCCCAGTGTGCAGAAAGGGTCAAAACGTGTTTTTCAGCAGAAATAAACATGTTTCTGCAAGTTTGGTCAACCCCATGTAAGTTATGGGGCAGTAACATCACTCTTTTCAAAACGTGTTTTTCAGCCCGAAATAAACGCGTTTTTTCAGGCAACTGAATCTACTTGTAACAGCAAGGCTCAGAAGTGCCCACACACTCAGCCCTTAACCCCAGTGTGCAGAAAGGGTCAAAACGTGTTTTTCAGCAGAAATAAACATGTTTCTGCAAGTTTGGTCAACCCCATGTAAGTTATGGGGCAGTAACATCACACTTTTCAAAACGTGTTTTTCAGCCCGAAATAAACGCGTTTTTTCAGACAACTGAATCTCCTTGTAACAGCAAGGCTCAGAAGTGCCCACACACTCAGCCCTTAACCCCAGTGTGCAGAAAGGGTCAAAACGTGTTTTTCAGCAGAAATAAACATGTTTCTGCAAGTTTGGTCAACCCCATGTATGTTATGGGGCAGTAACATCACACTTTTCAAAACGTGTTTTTCAGCCCGAAATAAGCGCGTTTTTTCAGACAACTGAATCTCCTTGTAACAGCAAGGCTCAGAAGTGCCCACACACTCAGCCCTTAACCCCAGTGTGCAGAAAGGGTCAAAACGTGTTTTTCAGCAGAAATAAACATGTTTCTGCAAGTTTGGTCAACCCCATGTAAGTTATGGGGCAGTAACATCACACTTTTCAAAACGTGTTTTTCAGCCCGAAATAAGCGCGTTTTTTCAGGCAACTGAATCTCCTTGTAACAGCAAGGCTCAGAAGTGCCCACACACTCAGCCCTTAACCCCAGTGTGCAGAAAGGGTCAAAACGTGTTTCTCAGCAGAAATAAACATGTTTCTGCAAGTTTGGTCAACCCCAAGTAAGTTATGGGGCAGTAACATCACACTTTTCAAAACGTGTTCTTCAGCCCGAAATAAGCGCGTTTTTTCAGGCAACTGAATCTCCTTGTAACAGCAAGGCTCAGAAGTGCCCACACACTCAGCCCTTAACCCCAGTGTGCAGAAAGGGTCAAAACGTGTTTTTCAGCAGAAATAAACATGTTTCTGCAAGTTTGGTCAACCCCATGTAAGTTATGGGGCAGTAACATCACACTTTTCAAAACGTGTTTTTCAGCCCGAAATAAGCGCGTTTTTTCAGGCAACTGAATCTCCTTGTAACAGCAAGGCTCAGAAGTGCCCACACACTCAGCCCTTAACCCCAGTGTGCAGAAAGGGTCAAAACGTGTTTTTCAGCAGAAATAAACATGTTTCTGCAAGTTTGGTCAACCCCATGTAAGTTATGGGGCAGTCACATCACACTTTTCAAAATGTGTTTTTCAGCTCGAAATAAACGCGTTTTTTCAGACAACTGAATCTCCTTGTAACAGCAAGGCTCAGAGGTGCCCACACACTCAGCCCTTAACCCCAGTGTGCAGAAAGGGTCAAAACGTGTTTTTCAGCAGAAATAAACATGTTTCTGCAAGTTTGGTCAACCCCATGTAAGTTATGGGGCAGTAACATCACACTTTTCAAAACGTGTTTTTCAGCCCGAAATAAGCGCGTTTTTTCAGGCAACTGAATCTCCTTGTAACAGCAAGGCTCAGAAGTGCCCACACACTCAGCCCTTAACCCCAGTGTGCAGAAAGGGTCAAGACGTGTTTTTCAGCAGAAATAAACATGTTTCTGCAAGTTTGGTCAACCCCATGTAAGTTATGGGGCAGTAACATCACACTTTTCAAAACGTGTTTTTCAGCCCGAAATAAACGCGTTTTTTCAGACAACTGAATCTCCTTGTAACAGCAAGGCTCAGAGGTGCCCACACACTCAGCCCTTAACCCCAGTGTGCAGAAAGGGTCAAAACGTGTTTTTCAGCAGAAATAAACATGTTTCTGCAAGTTTGGTCAACCCCATGTAAGTTATGGGGCAGTAACATCACACTTTTCAAAACGTGTTTTTCAGCCCGAAATAAGCGCGTTTTTTCAGACAACTGAATCTCCTTGTAACAGCAAGGCTCAGAAGTGCCCACACACTCAGCCCTTAACCCCAGTGTGCAGAAAGGGTCAAAACGTGTTTTTCAGCAGAAATAAACATGTTTCTGCAAGTTTGGTCAACCCCATGTAAGTTATGGGGCAGTAACATCACACTTTTCAAAACGTGTTTTTCAGCCCGAAATAAACACGTTTTTTCAGGCAACTGAATCTACTTGTAACAGCAAGGCTCAGAAGTGCCCACACACTCAGCCCTTAACCCCAGTGTGCAGAAAGGGTCAAAACGTGTTTTTCAGCAGAAATAAAATTGTTTCTGCAAGTTTGGTCAACCCCATGTAAGTTATGGGGCAGTCACATCACACTTTTCAAAACGTGTTTTTCAGCTCGAAATAAACGCGTTTTTTCAGACAACTGAATCTCCTTGTAACAGCAAGGCTCAGAGGTGCCCAGACACTCAGCCCTTAACCCCAGTGTGCAGAAAGGGTCAAAACGTGTTTTTCAGCAGAAATAAACATGTTTCTGCAAGTTTGGTCAACCCCATGTAAGTTATGGGGCAGTAACATCACACTTTTCAAAACGTGTTTTTCAGCCCAAAATAAGCGCGTTTTTTCAGACAACTTAATCTCCTTGTAACAGCAAGGCTCAGAAGTGCCCACACACTCAGCCCTTAACCCCACTGTGCAGAAAGGGTCAAAACGTGTTTTTCAGCAGAAATAAACATGTTTCTGCAAGTTTGGTCAACCCCATGTAAGTTATGGGGCAGTAACATCACACTTTTCAAAACGTGTTTTTCAGCCCGAAATAAGCGCGTTTTTTCAGACAACTGAATCTCCTTGTAACAGCAAGGCTCAGAAGTGCCCACACACTCAGCCCTTAACCCCAGTGTGCAGAAAGGGTCAAAACGTGTTTTTCAGCAGAAATAAACATGTTTCTGCAAGTTTGGTCAACCCCATGTAAGTTATGGGGCAGTAACATCACTCTTTTCAAAACGTGTTTTTCAGCCCGAAATAAACGCGTTTTTTCAGGCAACTGAATCTACTTGTAACAGCAAGGCTCAGAAGTGCCCACACACTCAGCCCTTAACCCCAGTGTGCAGAAAGGGTCAAAACGTGTTTTTCAGCAGAAATAAACATGTTTCTGCAAGTTTGGTCAACCCCATGTAAGTTATGGGGCAGTAACATCACACTTTTCAAAACGTGTTTTTCAGCCCGAAATAAACGCGTTTTTTCAGACAACTGAATCTCCTTGTAACAGCAAGGCTCAGAAGTGCCCACACACTCAGCCCTTAACCCCAGTGTGCAGAAAGGGTCAAAACGTGTTTTTCAGCAGAAATAAACATGTTTCTGCAAGTTTGGTCCACCCCATGTAAGTTATGGGGCAGTCACATCACACTTTTCAAAACGTGTTTTTCAGCTCGAAATAAACGCGTTTTTTCAGACAACTGAATCTCCTTGTAACAGCAAGGCTCAGAGGTGCCCACACACTCAGCCCTTAACCCCAGTGTGCAGAAAGGGTCAAAACGTGTTTTTCAGCAGAAATAAACATGTTTCTGCAAGTTTGGTCAACCCCATGTATGTTATGGGGCAGTAACATCACACTTTTCAAAACGTGTTTTTCAGCCCGAAATAAGCGCGTTTTTTCAGACAACTGAATCTCCTTGTAACAGCAAGGCTCAGAAGTGCCCACACACTCAGCCCTTAACCCCAGTGTGCAGAAAGGGTCAAAACGTGTTTTTCAGCAGAAATAAACATGTTTCTGCAAGTTTGGTCAACCCCAAGTAAGTTATGGGGCAGTAACATCACACTTTTCAAAACGTGTTTTTCAGCCCGAAATAAGCGCGTTTTTTCAGGCAACTGAATCTCCTTGTAACAGCAAGGCTCAGAAGTGCCCACACACTCAGCCCTTAACCCCAGTGTGCAGAAAGGGTCAAAACGTGTTTTTCAGCAGAAATAAACATGTTTCTGCAAGTTTGGTCAACCCCATGTAAGTTATGGGGCAGTCACATCACACTTTTCAAAACGTGTTTTTCAGCTCGAAATAAACGCGTTTTTTCAGACAACTGAATCTCCTTGTAACAGCAAGGCTCAGAGGTGCCCACACACTCAGCCCTTAACCCCAGTGTGCAGAAAGGGTCAAAACGTGTTTTTCAGCAGAAATAAACATGTTTCTGCAAGTTTGGTCAACCCCATGTAAGTTATGGGGCAGTAACATCACACTTTTCAAAACATGTTTTTCAGCCCGAAATAAACACGTTTTTTCAGGCAACTGAATCTACTTGTAACAGCAAGGCTCAGAAGTGCCCACACACTCAGCCCTTAACCCCAGTGTGCAGAAAGGGTCAAAACGTGTTTTTCAGCAGAAATAAACATGTTTCTGCAAGTTTGGTCAACCCCATGTAAGTTATGGGGCAGTAACATCACACTTTTCAAAACGTGTTTTTCAGCCCGAAATAAACACGTTTTTTCAGGCAACTGAATCTACTTGTAACAGCAAGGCTCAGAAGTGCCCACACACTCAGCCCTTAACCCCAGTGTGCAGAAAGGGTCAAAACGTGTTTTTCAGCAGAAATAAACATGTTTCTGCAAGTTTGGTCAACCCCATGTAAGTTATGGGGCAGTAACATCACACTTTTCAAAACGTGTTTTTCAGCCCGAAATAAACACGTTTTTTCAGGCAACTGAATCTACTTGTAACAGCAAGGCTCAGAAGTGCCCACACACTCAGCCCTTAACCCCAGTGTGCAGAAAGGGTCAAAACGTGTTTTTCAGCAGAAATAAACATGTTTCTGCAAGTTTGGTCAACCCCATGTAAGTTATGGGGCAGTAACATCACACTTTTCAAAACGTGTTTTTCAGCCCGAAATAAGCGCGTTTTTTCAGGCAACTGAATCTCCTTGTAACAGCAAGGCTCAGAAGTGCCCACACACTCAGCCCTTAACCCCAGTGTGCAGAAAGGGTCAAAACGTGTTTTTCAGCAGAAATAAACATGTTTCTGCAAGTTTGGTCAACCCCATGTAAGTTATGGGGCAGTCACATCACACTTTTCAAAACGTGTTTTTCAGCTCGAAATAAACGCGTTTTTTCAGACAACTGAATCTCCTTGTAACAGCAAGGCTCAGAGGTGCCCACACACTCAGCCCTTAACCCCAGTGTGCAGAAAGGGTCAAAACGTGTTTTTCAGCAGAAATAAACGTTTCTGCAAGTTTGGTCAACCCCATGTAAGTTATGGGGCAGTAACATCACACTTTTCAAAACGTGTTTTTCAGCCCGAAATAAGCGCGTTTTTTCAGACAACTGAATCTCCTTGTAACAGCAAGGCTCAGAAGTGCCCACACACTCAGCCCTTAACCCCACTGTGCAGAAAGGGTCAAAACGTGTTTTTCAGCAGAAATAAACATGTTTCTGCAAGTTTGGTCAACCCCATGTAAGTTATGGGGCAGTAACATCACACTTTTCAAAACGTGTTTTTCAGCCCGAAATAAGCGCGTTTTTTCAGACAACTGAATCTCCTTGTAACAGCAAGGCTCAGAAGTGCCCACACACTCAGCCCTTAACCCCAGTGTGCAGAAAGGGTCAAAACGTGTTTTTCAGCAGAAATAAACATGTTTCTGCAAGTTTGGTCAACCCCATGTAAGTTATGGGGCAGTAACATCACTCTTTTCAAAACGTGTTTTTCAGCCCGAAATAAACGCGTTTTTTCAGGCAACTGAATCTACTTGTAACAGCAAGGCTCAGAAGTGCCCACACACTCAGCCCTTAACCCCAGTGTGCAGAAAGGGTCAAAACGTGTTTTTCAGCAGAAATAAACATGTTTCTGCAAGTTTGGTCAACCCCATGTAAGTTATGGGGCAGTAACATCACACTTTTCAAAACGTGTTTTTCAGCCCGAAATAAACGCGTTTTTTCAGACAACTGAATCTCCTTGTAACAGCAAGGCTCAGAAGTGCCCACACACTCAGCCCTTAACCCCAGTGTGCAGAAAGGGTCAAAACGTGTTTTTCAGCAGAAATAAACATGTTTCTGCAAGTTTGGTCAACCCCATGTATGTTATGGGGCAGTAACATCACACTTTTCAAAACGTGTTTTTCAGCCCGAAATAAGCGCGTTTTTTCAGACAACTGAATCTCCTTGTAACAGCAAGGCTCAGAAGTGCCCACACACTCAGCCCTTAACCCCAGTGTGCAGAAAGGGTCAAAACGTGTTTTTCAGCAGAAATAAACATGTTTCTGCAAGTTTGGTCAACCCCATGTAAGTTATGGGGCAGTAACATCACACTTTTCAAAACGTGTTTTTCAGCCCGAAATAAGCGCGTTTTTTCAGGCAACTGAATCTCCTTGTAACAGCAAGGCTCAGAAGTGCCCACACACTCAGCCCTTAACCCCAGTGTGCAGAAAGGGTCAAAACGTGTTTCTCAGCAGAAATAAACATGTTTCTGCAAGTTTGGTCAACCCCAAGTAAGTTATGGGGCAGTAACATCACACTTTTCAAAACGTGTTCTTCAGCCCGAAATAAGCGCGTTTTTTCAGGCAACTGAATCTCCTTGTAACAGCAAGGCTCAGAAGTGCCCACACACTCAGCCCTTAACCCCAGTGTGCAGAAAGGGTCAAAACGTGTTTTTCAGCAGAAATAAACATGTTTCTGCAAGTTTGGTCAACCCCATGTAAGTTATGGGGCAGTAACATCACACTTTTCAAAACGTGTTTTTCAGCCGGAAATAAGCGCGTTTTTTCAGGCAACTGAATCTCCTTGTAACAGCAAGGCTCAGAAGTGCCCACACACTCAGCCCTTAACCCCAGTGTGCAGAAAGGGTCAAAACGTGTTTTTCAGCAGAAATAAACATGTTTCTGCAAGTTTGGTCAACCCCATGTAAGTTATGGGGCAGTCACATCACACTTTTCAAAATGTGTTTTTCAGCTCGAAATAAACGCGTTTTTTCAGACAACTGAATCTCCTTGTAACAGCAAGGCTCAGAGGTGCCCACACACTCAGCCCTTAACCCCAGTGTGCAGAAAGGGTCAAAACGTGTTTTTCAGCAGAAATAAACATGTTTCTGCAAGTTTGGTCAACCCCATGTAAGTTATGGGGCAGTAACATCACACTTTTCAAAACGTGTTTTTCAGCCCGAAATAAGCGCGTTTTTTCAGGCAACTGAATCTCCTTGTAACAGCAAGGCTCAGAAGTGCCCACACACTCAGCCCTTAACCCCAGTGTGCAGAAAGGGTCAAGACGTGTTTTTCAGCAGAAATAAACATGTTTCTGCAAGTTTGGTCAACCCCATGTAAGTTATGGGGCAGTAACATCACACTTTTCAAAACGTGTTTTTCAGCCCGAAATAAACGCGTTTTTTCAGACAACTGAATCTCCTTGTAACAGCAAGGCTCAGAGGTGCCCACACACTCAGCCCTTAACCCCAGTGTGCAGAAAGGGTCAAAACGTGTTTTTCAGCAGAAATAAACATGTTTCTGCAAGTTTGGTCAACCCCATGTAAGTTATGGGGCAGTAACATCACACTTTTCAAAACGTGTTTTTCAGCCCGAAATAAGCGCGTTTTTTCAGACAACTGAATCTCCTTGTAACAGCAAGGCTCAGAAGTGCCCACACACTCAGCCCTTAACCCCAGTGTGCAGAAAGGGTCAAAACGTGTTTTTCAGCAGAAATAAACATGTTTCTGCAAGTTTGGTCAACCCCATGTAAGTTATGGGGCAGTAACATCACACTTTTCAAAACGTGTTTTTCAGCCCGAAATAAACACGTTTTTTCAGGCAACTGAATCTACTTGTAACAGCAAGGCTCAGAAGTGCCCACACACTCAGCCCTTAACCCCAGTGTGCAGAAAGGGTCAAAACGTGTTTTTCAGCAGAAATAAAATTGTTTCTGCAAGTTTGGTCAACCCCATGTAAGTTATGGGGCAGTCACATCACACTTTTCAAAACGTGTTTTTCAGCTCGAAATAAACGCGTTTTTTCAGACAACTGAATCTCCTTGTAACAGCAAGGCTCAGAGGTGCCCAGACACTCAGCCCTTAACCCCAGTGTGCAGAAAGGGTCAAAACGTGTTTTTCAGCAGAAATAAACATGTTTCTGCAAGTTTGGTCAACCCCATGTAAGTTATGGGGCAGTAACATCACACTTTTCAAAACGTGTTTTTCAGCCCGAAATAAACGCGTTTTTTCAGACAACTGAATCTCCTTGTAACAGCAAGGCTCAGAAGTGCCCACAAACTCAGCCCTTAACCCCAGTGTGCAGAAAGGGTCAAAACGTGTTTTTCAGCAGAAATAAACATGTTTCTGCAAGTTTGGTCCACCCCATGTAAGTTATGGGGCAGTCACATCACACTTTTCAAAACGTGTTTTTCAGCTCGAAATAAACGCGTTTTTTCAGACAACTGAATCTCCTTGTAACAGCAAGGCTCAGAGGTGCCCACACACTCAGCCCTTAACCCCAGTGTGCAGAAAGGGTCAAAACGTGTTTTTCAGCAGAAATAAACATGTTTCTGCAAGTTTGGTCAACCCCATGTATGTTATGGGGCAGTAACATCACACTTTTCAAAACGTGTTTTTCAGCCCGAAATAAGCGCGTTTTTTCAGACAACTGAATCTCCTTGTAACAGCAAGGCTCAGAAGTGCCCACACACTCAGCCCTTAACCCCAGTGTGCAGAAAGGGTCAAAACGTGTTTTTCAGCAGAAATAAACATGTTTCTGCAAGTTTGGTCAACCCCAAGTAAGTTATGGGGCAGTAACATCACACTTTTCAAAACGTGTTTTTCAGCCCGAAATAAGCACGTTTTTTCAGGCAACTGAATCTCCTTGTAACAGCAAGGCTCAGAAGTGCCCACACACTCAGCCCTTAACCCCAGTGTGCAGAAAGGGTCAAAACGTGTTTTTCAGCAGAAATAAACATGTTTCTGCAAGTTTGGTCAACCCCATGTAAGTTATGGGGCAGTCACATCACACTTTTCAAAACGTGTTTTTCAGCTCGAAATAAACGCGTTTTTTCAGACAACTGAATCTCCTTGTAACAGCAAGGCTCAGAGGTGCCCACACACTCAGCCCTTAACCCCAGTGTGCAGAAAGGGTCAAAACGTGTTTTTCAGCAGAAATAAACATGTTTCTGCAAGTTTGGTCAACCCCATGTAAGTTATGGGGCAGTAACATCACACTTTTCAAAACATGTTTTTCAGCCCGAAATAAACACGTTTTTTCAGGCAACTGAATCTACTTGTAACAGCAAGGCTCAGAAGTGCCCACACACTCAGCCCTTAACCCCAGTGTGCAGAAAGGGTCAAAACGTGTTTTTCAGCAGAAATAAACATGTTTCTGCAAGTTTGGTCAACCCCATGTAAGTTATGGGGCAGTAACATCACACTTTTCAAAACGTGTTTTTCAGCCCGAAATAAACACGTTTTTTCAGGCAACTGAATCTACTTGTAACAGCAAGGCTCAGAAGTGCCCACACACTCAGCCCTTAACCCCAGTGTGCAGAAAGGGTCAAAACGTGTTTTTCAGCAGAAATAAACATGTTTCTGCAAGTTTGGTCAACCCCATGTAAGTTATGGGGCAGTAACATCACACTTTTCAAAACGTGTTTTTCAGCCCGAAATAAACACGTTTTTTCAGGCAACTGAATCTACTTGTAACAGCAAGGCTCAGAAGTGCCCACACACTCAGCCCTTAACCCCAGTGTGCAGAAAGGGTCAAAACGTGTTTTTCAGCAGAAATAAACATGTTTCTGCAAGTTTGGTCAACCCCATGTAAGTTATGGGGCAGTAACATCACACTTTTCAAAACGTGTTTTTCAGCCCGAAATAAGCGCGTTTTTTCAGGCAACTGAATCTCCTTGTAACAGCAAGGCTCAGAAGTGCCCACACACTCAGCCCTTAACCCCAGTGTGCAGAAAGGGTCAAAACGTGTTTTTCAGCAGAAATAAACATGTTTCTGCAAGTTTGGTCAACCCCATGTAAGTTATGGGGCAGTCACATCACACTTTTCAAAACGTGTTTTTCAGCTCGAAATAAACGCGTTTTTTCAGACAACTGAATCTCCTTGTAACAGCAAGGCTCAGAGGTGCCCACACACTCAGCCCTTAACCCCAGTGTGCAGAAAGGGTCAAAACGTGTTTTTCAGCAGAAATAAACGTTTCTGCAAGTTTGGTCAACCCCATGTAAGTTATGGGGCAGTAACATCACACTTTTCAAAACGTGTTTTTCAGCCCGAAATAAGCGCGTTTTTTCAGACAACTGAATCTCCTTGTAACAGCAAGGCTCAGAAGTGCCCACACACTCAGCCCTTAACCCCACTGTGCAGAAAGGGTCAAAACGTGTTTTTCAGCAGAAATAAACATGTTTCTGCAAGTTTGGTCAACCCCATGTAAGTTATGGGGCAGTAACATCACACTTTTCAAAACGTGTTTTTCAGCCCGAAATAAGCGCGTTTTTTCAGACAACTGAATCTCCTTGTAACAGCAAGGCTCAGAAGTGCCCACACACTCAGCCCTTAACCCCAGTGTGCAGAAAGGGTCAAAACGTGTTTTTCAGGAGAAATAAACATGTTTCTGCAAGTTTGGTCAACCCCATGTAAGTTATGGGGCAGTAACATCACTCTTTTCAAAACGTGTTTTTCAGCCCGAAATAAACGCGTTTTTTCAGGCAACTGAATCTACTTGTAACAGCAAGGCTCAGAAGTGCCCACACACTCAGCCCTTAACCCCAGTGTGCAGAAAGGGTCAAAACGTGTTTTTCAGCAGAAATAAACATGTTTCTGCAAGTTTGGTCAACCCCATGTAAGTTATGGGGCAGTAACATCACACTTTTCAAAACGTGTTTTTCAGCCCGAAATAAACGCGTTTTTTCAGACAACTGAATCTCCTTGTAACAGCAAGGCTCAGAAGTGCCCACACACTCAGCCCTTAACCCCAGTGTGCAGAAAGGGTCAAAACGTGTTTTTCAGCAGAAATAAACATGTTTCTGCAAGTTTGGTCAACCCCATGTATGTTATGGGGCAGTAACATCACACTTTTCAAAACGTGTTTTTCAGCCCGAAATAAGCGCGTTTTTTCAGACAACTGAATCTCCTTGTAACAGCAAGGCTCAGAAGTGCCCACACACTCAGCCCTTAACCCCAGTGTGCAGAAAGGGTCAAAACGTGTTTTTCAGCAGAAATAAACATGTTTCTGCAAGTTTGGTCAACCCCATGTAAGTTATGGGGCAGTAACATCACACTTTTCAAAACGTGTTTTTCAGCCCGAAATAAGCGCGTTTTTTCAGGCAACTGAATCTCCTTGTAACAGCAAGGCTCAGAAGTGCCCACACACTCAGCCCTTAACCCCAGTGTGCAGAAAGGGTCAAAACGTGTTTCTCAGCAGAAATAAACATGTTTCTGCAAGTTTGGTCAACCCCAAGTAAGTTATGGGGCAGTAACATCACACTTTTCAAAACGTGTTCTTCAGCCCGAAATAAGCGCGTTTTTTCAGGCAACTGAATCTCCTTGTAACAGCAAGGCTCAGAAGTGCCCACACACTCAGCCCTTAACCCCAGTGTGCAGAAAGGGTCAAAACGTGTTTTTCAGCAGAAATAAACATGTTTCTGCAAGTTTGGTCAACCCCATGTAAGTTATGGGGCAGTAACATCACACTTTTCAAAACGTGTTTTTCAGCCCGAAATAAGCGCGTTTTTTCAGGCAACTGAATCTCCTTGTAACAGCAAGGCTCAGAAGTGCCCACACACTCAGCCCTTAACCCCAGTGTGCAGAAAGGGTCAAAACGTGTTTTTCAGCAGAAATAAACATGTTTCTGCAAGTTTGGTCAACCCCATGTAAGTTATGGGGCAGTCACATCACACTTTTCAAAATGTGTTTTTCAGCTCGAAATAAACGCGTTTTTTCAGACAACTGAATCTCCTTGTAACAGCAAGGCTCAGAGGTGCCCACACACTCAGCCCTTAACCCCAGTGTGCAGAAAGGGTCAAAACGTGTTTTTCAGCAGAAATAAACATGTTTCTGCAAGTTTGGTCAACCCCATGTAAGTTATGGGGCAGTAACATCACACTTTTCAAAACGTGTTTTTCAGCCCGAAATAAGCGCGTTTTTTCAGGCAACTGAATCTCCTTGTAACAGCAAGGCTCAGAAGTGCCCACACACTCAGCCCTTAACCCCAGTGTGCAGAAAGGGTCAAGACGTGTTTTTCAGCAGAAATAAACATGTTTCTGCAAGTTTGGTCAACCCCATGTAAGTTATGGGGCAGTAACATCACACTTTTCAAAACGTGTTTTTCAGCCCGAAATAAACGCGTTTTTTCAGACAACTGAATCTCCTTGTAACAGCAAGGCTCAGAGGTGCCCACACACTCAGCCCTTAACCCCAGTGTGCAGAAAGGGTCAAAACGTGTTTTTCAGCAGAAATAAACATGTTTCTGCAAGTTTGGTCAACCCCATGTAAGTTATGGGGCAGTAACATCACACTTTTCAAAACGTGTTTTTCAGCCCGAAATAAGCGCGTTTTTTCAGACAACTGAATCTCCTTGTAACAGCAAGGCTCAGAAGTGCCCACACACTCAGCCCTTAACCCCAGTGTGCAGAAAGGGTCAAAACGTGTTTTTCAGCAGAAATAAACATGTTTCTGCAAGTTTGGTCAACCCCATGTAAGTTATGGGGCAGTAACATCACACTTTTCAAAACGTGTTTTTCAGCCCGAAATAAACACGTTTTTTCAGGCAACTGAATCTACTTGTAACAGCAAGGCTCAGAAGTGCCCACACACTCAGCCCTTAACCCCAGTGTGCAGAAAGGGTCAAAACGTGTTTTTCAGCAGAAATAAAATTGTTTCTGCAAGTTTGGTCAACCCCATGTAAGTTATGGGGCAGTCACATCACACTTTTCAAAACGTGTTTTTCAGCTCGAAATAAACGCGTTTTTTCAGACAACTGAATCTCCTTGTAACAGCAAGGCTCAGAAGTGCCCACACACTCAGCCCTTAACCCCACTGTGCAGAAAGGGTCAAAACGTGTTTTTCAGCAGAAATAAACATGTTTCTGCAAGTTTGGTCAACCCCATGTAAGTTATGGGGCAGTAACATCACACTTTTCAAAACGTGTTTTTCAGCCCGAAATAAGCGCGTTTTTTCAGACAACTGAATCTCCTTGTAACAGCAAGGCTCAGAAGTGCCCACACACTCAGCCCTTAACCCCAGTGTGCAGAAAGGGTCAAAACGTGTTTTTCAGCAGAAATAAACATGTTTCTGCAAGTTTGGTCAACCCCATGTAAGTTATGGGGCAGTAACATCACTCTTTTCAAAACGTGTTTTTCAGCCCGAAATAAACGCGTTTTTTCAGGCAACTGAATCTACTTGTAACAGCAAGGCTCAGAAGTGCCCACACACTCAGCCCTTAACCCCAGTGTGCAGAAAGGGTCAAAACGTGTTTTTCAGCAGAAATAAACATGTTTCTGCAAGTTTGGTCAACCCCATGTAAGTTATGGGGCAGTAACATCACACTTTTCAAAACGTGTTTTTCAGCCCGAAATAAACGCGTTTTTTCAGACAACTGAATCTCCTTGTAACAGCAAGGCTCAGAAGTGCCCACACACTCAGCCCTTAACCCCAGTGTGCAGAAAGGGTCAAAACGTGTTTTTCAGCAGAAATAAACATGTTTCTGCAAGTTTGGTCCACCCCATGTAAGTTATGGGGCAGTCACATCACACTTTTCAAAACGTGTTTTTCAGCTCGAAATAAACGCGTTTTTTCAGACAACTGAATCTCCTTGTAACAGCAAGGCTCAGAGGTGCCCACACACTCAGCCCTTAACCCCAGTGTGCAGAAAGGGTCAAAACGTGTTTTTCAGCAGAAATAAACATGTTTCTGCAAGTTTGGTCAACCCCATGTATGTTATGGGGCAGTAACATCACACTTTTCAAAACGTGTTTTTCAGCCCGAAATAAGCGCGTTTTTTCAGACAACTGAATCTCCTTGTAACAGCAAGGCTCAGAAGTGCCCACACACTCAGCCCTTAACCCCAGTGTGCAGAAAGGGTCAAAACGTGTTTTTCAGCAGAAATAAACATGTTTCTGCAAGTTTGGTCAACCCCAAGTAAGTTATGGGGCAGTAACATCACACTTTTCAAAACGTGTTTTTCAGCCCGAAATAAGCGCGTTTTTTCAGGCAACTGAATCTCCTTGTAACAGCAAGGCTCAGAAGTGCCCACACACTCAGCCCTTAACCCCAGTGTGCAGAAAGGGTCAAAACGTGTTTTTCAGCAGAAATAAACATGTTTCTGCAAGTTTGGTCAACCCCATGTAAGTTATGGGGCAGTCACATCACACTTTTCAAAACGTGTTTTTCAGCTCGAAATAAACGCGTTTTTTCAGACAACTGAATCTCCTTGTAACAGCAAGGCTCAGAGGTGCCCACACACTCAGCCCTTAACCCCAGTGTGCAGAAAGGGTCAAAACGTGTTTTTCAGCAGAAATAAACATGTTTCTGCAAGTTTGGTCAACCCCATGTAAGTTATGGGGCAGTAACATCACACTTTTCAAAACATGTTTTTCAGCCCGAAATAAACACGTTTTTTCAGGCAACTGAATCTACTTGTAACAGCAAGGCTCAGAAGTGCCCACACACTCAGCCCTTAACCCCAGTGTGCAGAAAGGGTCAAAACGTGTTTTTCAGCAGAAATAAACATGTTTCTGCAAGTTTGGTCAACCCCATGTAAGTTATGGGGCAGTAACATCACACTTTTCAAAACGTGTTTTTCAGCCCGAAATAAACACGTTTTTTCAGGCAACTGAATCTACTTGTAACAGCAAGGCTCAGAAGTGCCCACACACTCAGCCCTTAACCCCAGTGTGCAGAAAGGGTCAAAACGTGTTTTTCAGCAGAAATAAACATGTTTCTGCAAGTTTGGTCAACCCCATGTAAGTTATGGGGCAGTAACATCACACTTTTCAAAACGTGTTTTTCAGCCCGAAATAAACACGTTTTTTCAGGCAACTGAATCTACTTGTAACAGCAAGGCTCAGAAGTGCCCACACACTCAGCCCTTAACCCCAGTGTGCAGAAAGGGTCAAAACGTGTTTTTCAGCAGAAATAAACATGTTTCTGCAAGTTTGGTCAACCCCATGTAAGTTATGGGGCAGTCACATCACACTTTTCAAAACGTGTTTTTCAGCTCGAAATAAACGCGTTTTTTCAGACAACTGAATCTCCTTGTAACAGCAAGGCTCAGAGGTGCCCACACACTCAGCCCTTAACCCCAGTGTGCAGAAAGGGTCAAAACGTGTTTTTCAGCAGAAATAAACATGTTTCTGCAAGTTTGGTCAACCCCATGTAAGTTATGGGGCAGTAACATCACACTTTTCAAAACGTGTTTTTCAGCCCGAAATAAACACGTTTTTTCAGGCAACTGAATCTACTTGTAACAGCAAGGCTCAGAAGTGCCCACACACTCAGCCCTTAACCCCAGTGTGCAGAAAGGGTCAAAACGTGTTTTTTCAGCAGAAATAAACATGTTTCTGCAAGTTTGGTCAACCCCATGTAAGTTATGGGGCAGTAACATCACACTTTTCAAAACGTGTTTTTCAGCCCGAAATAAACACGTTTTTTCAGGCAACTGAATCTACTTGTAACAGCAAGGCTCAGAAGTGCCCACACACTCAGCCCTTAACCCCAGTGTGCAGAAAGGGTCAAAACGTGTTTTTCAGCAGAAATAAACATGTTTCTGCAAGTTTGGTCAACCCCATGTAAGTTATGGGGCAGTAACATCACACTTTTCAAAACGTGTTTTTCAGCCCGAAATAAGCGCGTTTTTTCAGGCAACTGAATCTCCTTGTAACAGCAAGGCTCAGAAGTGCCCACACACTCAGCCCTTAACCCCAGTGTGCAGAAAGGGTCAAAACGTGTTTTTCAGCAGAAATAAACATGTTTCTGCAAGTTTGGTCAACCCCATGTAAGTTATGGGGCAGTAACATCACACTTTTCAAAACGTGTTTTTCAGCCCGAAATAAACACGTTTTTTCAGGCAACTGAATCTACTTGTAACAGCAAGGCTCAGAAGAGCCCACACACTCAGCCCTTAACCCCAGTGTGCAGAAAGGGTCAAAACGTGTTTTTCAGCAGAAATAAACATGTTTCTGCAAGTTTGGTCAACCCCATGTAAGTTATGGGGCAGTAACATCACACTTTTCAAAACGTGTTTTTCAGCCCGAAATAAGCGCGTTTTTTCAGGCAACTGAATCTCCTTGTAACAGCAAGGCTCAGAAGTGCCCACACACTCAGCCCTTAACCCCAGTGTGCAGAAAGGGTCAAAACGTGTTTTTCAGCAGAAATAAACATGTTTCTGCAAGTTTTGTCAACCCCATGTAAGTTATGGGGCAGTCACATCACACTTTTCAAAACGTGTTTTTCAGCTCGAAATAAACGCGTTTTTCAGACAACTGAATCTCCTTGTAACAGCAAGGCTCAGAGGTGCCCACACACTCAGCCCTTAACCCCAGTGTGCAGAAAGGGTCAAAACGTGTTTTTCAGCAGAAATAAACATGTTTCTGCAAGTTTGGTCAACCCCATGTAAGTTATGGGGCAGTAACATCACACTTTTCAAAACGTGTTTTTCAGCCCGAAATAAGCGCGTTTTTTCAGACAACTGAATCTCCTTGTAACAGCAAGGCTCAGAAGTGCCCACACACTCAGCCCTTTAACCCCACTGTGCAGAAAGGGTCAAAACGTGTTTTTCAGCAGAAATAAACATGTTTCTGCAAGTTTGGTCAACCCCATGTAAGTTATTATGGGGCAGTAACATCACACTTTTCAAAACGTGTTTTTCAGCCCGAAATAAGCGCGTTTTTTCAGACAACTGAATCTCCTTGTAACAGCAAGGCTCAGAAGTGCCCACACACTCAGCCCTTAACCCCAGTGTGCAGAAAGGGTCAAAACGTGTTTTTCAGCAGAAATAAACATGTTTCTGCAAGTTTGGTCAACCCCATGTAAGTTATGGGGCAGTAACATCACTCTTTTCAAAACGTGTTTTTCAGCCCGAAATAAACGCGTTTTTTCAGGCAACTGAATCTACTTGTAACAGCAAGGCTCAGAAGTGCCCACACACTCAGCCCTTAACCCCAGTGTGCAGAAAGGGTCAAAACGTGTTTTTCAGCAGAAATAAACATGTTTCTGCAAGTTTGGTCAACCCCATGTAAGTTATGGGGCAGTAACATCACACTTTTCAAAACGTGTTTTTCAGCCCGAAATAAACGCGTTTTTTCAGACAACTGAATCTCCTTGTAACAGCAAGGCTCAGAAGTGCCCACACACTCAGCCCTTAACCCCAGTGTGCAGAAAGGGTCAAAACGTGTTTTTCAGCAGAAATAAACATGTTTCTGCAAGTTTGGTCAACCCCATGTAAGTTATGGGGCAGTAACATCACACTTTTCAAAACGTGTTTTTCAGCCCGAAATAAGCGCGTTTTTTCAGGCAACTGAATCTCCTTGTAACAGCAAGGCTCAGAAGTGCCCACACACTCAGCCCTTAACCCCAGTGTGCAGAAAGGGTCAAGACGTGTTTTTCAGCAGAAATAAACATGTTTCTGCAAGTTTGGTCAACCCCATGTAAGTTATGGGGCAGTAACATCACACTTTTCAAAACGTGTTTTTCAGCCCGAAATAAACGCGTTTTTTCAGACAACTGAATCTCCTTGTAACAGCAAGGCTCAGAGGTGCCCACACACTCAGCCCTTAACCCCAGTGTGCAGAAAGGGTCAAAACGTGTTTTTCAGCAGAAATAAACATGTTTCTGCAAGTTTGGTCAACCCCATGTAAGTTATGGGGCAGTAACATCACACTTTTCAAAACGTGTTTTTCAGCCCGAAATAAGCGCGTTTTTTTAGACAACTGAATCTCCTTGTAACAGCAAGGCTCAGAAGTGCCCTCACACTCAGCCCTTAACCCCAGTGTGCAGAAAGGGTCAAAACGTGTTTTTCAGCAGAAATAAACATGTTTCTGCAAGTTTGGTCAACCCCATGTAAGTTATGGGGCAGTAACATCACACTTTTCAAAACGTGTTTTTCAGCCCGAAATAAGCGCGTTTTTTCAGACAACTGAAACTCCTTGTAACAGCAAGGCTCAGAAGTGCCCACACACTCAGCCCTTAACCCCAGTGTGCAGAAAGGGTCAAAACGTGTTTTTCAGCAGAAATAAACATGTTTCTGCAAGTTTGGTCAACCCCATGTAAGTTATGGGGCAGTAACATCACACTTTTCAAAACGTGTTTTTCAGCCCGAAATAAACGCGTTTTTTCAGACAACTGAATCTCCTTGTAACAGCAAGGCTCAGAAGTGCCCACACACTCAGCCCTTAACCCCAGTGTGCAGAAAGGGTCAAAACGTGTTTTTCAGCAGAAATAAACATGTTTCTGCAAGTTTGGTCAACCCCATGTAAGTTATGGGGCAGTCACATCACACTTTTCAAAACGTGTTTTTCAGCTCGAAATAAACGCGTTTTTTCAGACAACTGAATCTCCTTGTAACAGCAAGGCTCAGAGGTGCCCACACACTCAGCCCTTAACCCCAGTGTGCAGAAATGGTCAAAACGTGTTTTTCAGCAGAAATAAACATGTTTCTGCAAGTTTGGTCAACCCCATGTAAGTTATGGGGCAGTAACATCACACTTTTCAAAACGTGTTTTTCAGCCCGAAATAAGCGCGTTTTTTCAGACAACTGAATCTCCTTGTAACAGCAAGGCTCAGAAGTGCCCACACACTCAGCCCTTAACCCCAGTGTGCAGAAAGGGTCAAAACGTGTTTTTCAGCAGAAATAAACATGTTTCTGCAAGTTTGGTCAACCCCATGTAAGTTATGGGGCAGTAACATCACACTTTTCAAAACGTGTTTTTCAGCCCGAAATAAGCGCGTTTTTTCAGGCAACTGAATCTCCTTGTAACAGCAAGGCTCAGAAGTGCCCACACACTCAGCCCTTAACCCCAGTGTGCAGAAAGGGTCAAAACGTGTTTTTCAGCAGAAATAAACATGTTTCTGCAAGTTTGGTCAACCCCATGTAAGTTATGGGGCAGTCACATCACACTTTTCAAAACGTGTTTTTCAGCTCGAAATAAACGCGTTTTTTCAGACAACTGAATCTCCTTGTAACAGCAAGGCTCAGAGGTGCCCACACACTCAGCCCTTAACCCCAGTGTGCAGAAAGGGTCAAAACGTGTTTTTCAGCAGAAATAAACATGTTTCTGCAAGTTTGGTCCACCCCATGTAAGTTATGGGGCAGTCACATCACACTTTTCAAAACGTGTTTTTCAGCTCGAAATAAACGCGTTTTTTCAGACAACTGAATCTCCTTGTAACAGCAAGGCTCAGAGGTGCCCACACACTCAGCCCTTAACCCCAGTGTGCAGAAAGGGTCAAAACGTGTTTTTCAGCAGAAATAAACATGTTTCTGCAAGTTTGGTCAACCCCATGTATGTTATGGGGCAGTAACATCACACTTTTCAAAACGTGTTTTTCAGCCCGAAATAAGCGCGTTTTTTCAGACAACTGAATCTCCTTGTAACAGCAAGGCTCAGAAGTGCCCACACACTCAGCCCTTAACCCCAGTGTGCAGAAAGGGTCAAAACGTGTTTTTCAGCAGAAATAAACATGTTTCTGCAAGTTTGGTCAACCCCAAGTAAGTTATGGGGCAGTAACATCACACTTTTCAAAACGTGTTTTTCAGCCCGAAATAAGCGCGTTTTTTCAGGCAACTGAATCTCCTTGTAACAGCAAGGCTCAGAAGTGCCCACACACTCAGCCCTTAACCCCAGTGTGCAGAAAGGGTCAAAACGTGTTTTTCAGCAGAAATAAACATGTTTCTGCAAGTTTGGTCAACCCCATGTAAGTTATGGGGCAGTCACATCACACTTTTCAAAACGTGTTTTTCAGCTCGAAATAAACGCGTTTTTTCAGACAACTGAATCTCCTTGTAACAGCAAGGCTCAGAGGTGCCCACACACTCAGCCCTTAACCCCAGTGTGCAGAAAGGGTCAAAACGTGTTTTTCAGCAGAAATAAACATGTTTCTGCAAGTTTGGTCAACCCCATGTAAGTTATGGGGCAGTAACATCACACTTTTCAAAACATGTTTTTCAGCCCGAAATAAACACGTTTTTTCAGGCAACTGAATCTACTTGTAACAGCAAGGCTCAGAAGTGCCCACACACTCAGCCCTTAACCCCAGTGTGCAGAAAGGGTCAAAACGTGTTTTTCAGCAGAAATAAACATGTTTCTGCAAGTTTGGTCAACCCCATGTAAGTTATGGGGCAGTAACATCACACTTTTCAAAACGTGTTTTTCAGCCCGAAATAAACACGTTTTTTCAGGCAACTGAATCTACTTGTAACAGCAAGGCTCAGAAGTGCCCACACACTCAGCCCTTAACCCCAGTGTGCAGAAAGGGTCAAAACGTGTTTTTCAGCAGAAATAAACATGTTTCTGCAAGTTTGGTCAACCCCATGTAAGTTATGGGGCAGTAACATCACACTTTTCAAAACATGTTTTTCAGCCCGAAATAAACACGTTTTTTCAGGCAACTGAATCTACTTGTAACAGCAAGGCTCAGAAGTGCCCACACACTCAGCCCTTAACCCCAGTGTGCAGAAAGGGTCAAAACGTGTTTTTCAGCAGAAATAAACATGTTTCTGCAAGTTTGGTCAACCCCATGTAAGTTATGGGGCAGTAACATCACACTTTTCAAAACGTGTTTTTCAGCCCGAAATAAACACGTTTTTTCAGGCAACTGAATCTACTTGTAACAGCAAGGCTCAGAAGTGCCCACACACTCAGCCCTTAACCCCAGTGTGCAGAAAGGGTCAAAACGTGTTTTTCAGCAGAAATAAACATGTTTCTGCAAGTTTGGTCAACCCCATGTAAGTTATGGGGCAGTAACATCACACTTTTCAAAACGTGTTTTTCAGCCCGAAATAAGCGCGTTTTTTCAGGCAACTGAATCTCCTTGTAACAGCAAGGCTCAGAAGTGCCCACACACTCAGCCCTTAACCCCAGTGTGCAGAAAGGGTCAAAACGTGTTTTTCAGCAGAAATAAACATGTTTCTGCAAGTTTGGTCAACCCCATGTAAGTTATGGGGCAGTCACATCACACTTTTCAAAACGTGTTTTTCAGCTCGAAATAAACGCGTTTTTTCAGACAACTGAATCTCCTTGTAACAGCAAGGCTCAGAGGTGCCCACACACTCAGCCCTTAACCCCAGTGTGCAGAAAGGGTCAAAACGTGTTTTTCAGCAGAAATAAACATGTTTCTGCAAGTTTGGTCAACCCCATGTAAGTTATGGGGCAGTAACATCACACTTTTCAAAACGTGTTTTTCAGCCCGAAATAAACACGTTTTTTCAGGCAACTGAATCTACTTGTAACAGCAAGGCTCAGAAGTGCCCACACACTCAGCCCTTAACCCCAGTGTGCAGAAAGGGTCAAAACGTGTTTTTTCAGCAGAAATAAACATGTTTCTGCAAGTTTGGTCAACCCCATGTAAGTTATGGGGCAGTAACATCACACTTTTCAAAACGTGTTTTTCAGCCCGAAATAAACACGTTTTTTCAGGCAACTGAATCTACTTGTAACAGCAAGGCTCAGAAGTGCCCACACACTCAGCCCTTAACCCCAGTGTGCAGAAAGGGTCAAAACGTGTTTTTCAGCAGAAATAAACATGTTTCTGCAAGTTTGGTCAACCCCATGTAAGTTATGGGGCAGTAACATCACACTTTTCAAAACGTGTTTTTCAGCCCGAAATAAGCGCGTTTTTTCAGGCAACTGAATCTCCTTGTAACAGCAAGGCTCAGAAGTGCCCACACACTCAGCCCTTAACCCCAGTGTGCAGAAAGGGTCAAAACGTGTTTTTCAGCAGAAATAAACATGTTTCTGCAAGTTTGGTCAACCCCATGTAAGTTATGGGGCAGTAACATCACACTTTTCAAAACGTGTTTTTCAGCCCGAAATAAACACGTTTTTTCAGGCAACTGAATCTACTTGTAACAGCAAGGCTCAGAAGAGCCCACACACTCAGCCCTTAACCCCAGTGTGCAGAAAGGGTCAAAACGTGTTTTTCAGCAGAAATAAACATGTTTCTGCAAGTTTGGTCAACCCCATGTAAGTTATGGGGCAGTAACATCACACTTTTCAAAACGTGTTTTTCAGCCCGAAATAAGCGCGTTTTTTCAGGCAACTGAATCTCCTTGTAACAGCAAGGCTCAGAAGTGCCCACACACTCAGCCCTTAACCCCAGTGTGCAGAAAGGGTCAAAACGTGTTTTTCAGCAGAAATAAACATGTTTCTGCAAGTTTTGTCAACCCCATGTAAGTTATGGGGCAGTCACATCACACTTTTCAAAACGTGTTTTTCAGCTCGAAATAAACGCGTTTTTTCAGACAACTGAATCTCCTTGTAACAGCAAGGCTCAGAGGTGCCCACACACTCAGCCCTTAACCCCAGTGTGCAGAAAGGGTCAAAACGTGTTTTTCAGCAGAAATAAACATGTTTCTGCAAGTTTGGTCAACCCCATGTAAGTTATGGGGCAGTAACATCACACTTTTCAAAACGTGTTTTTCAGCCCGAAATAAGCGCGTTTTTTCAGACAACTGAATCTCCTTGTAACAGCAAGGCTCAGAAGTGCCCTCACACTCAGCCCTTAACCCCAGTGTGCAGAAAGGGTCAAAACGTGTTTTTCAGCAGAAATAAACATGTTTCTGCAAGTTTGGTCAACCCCATGTAAGTTATGGGGCAGTAACATCACACTTTTCAAAACGTGTTTTTCAGCCCGAAATAAGCGCGTTTTTTCAGACAACTGAAACTCCTTGTAACAGCAAGGCTCAGAAGTGCCCACACACTCAGCCCTTAACCCCAGTGTGCAGAAAGGGTCAAAACGTGTTTTTCAGCAGAAATAAACATGTTTCTGCAAGTTTGGTCAACCCCATGTAAGTTATGGGGCAGTAACATCACACTTTTCAAAACGTGTTTTTCAGCCCGAAATAAACGCGTTTTTTCAGACAACTGAATCTCCTTGTAACAGCAAGGCTCAGAAGTGCCCACACACTCAGCCCTTAACCCCAGTGTGCAGAAAGGGTCAAAACGTGTTTTTCAGCAGAAATAAACATGTTTCTGCAAGTTTGGTCAACCCCATGTAAGTTATGGGGCAGTAACATCACACTTTTCAAAACGTGTTTTTCAGCCCGCAATAAGCGCGTTTTTTCAGGCAACTGAATCTCCTTGTAACAGCAAGGCTCAGCAGTGCCCACACACTCAGCCCTTAACCCCAGTGTGCAGAAAGGGTCAAAACGTGTTTTTCAGCAGAAATAAACATGTTTCTGCAAGTTTGGTCAACCCCATGTAAGTTATGGGGCAGTAACATCACACTTTTCAAAACGTGTTTTTCAGCCCGAAATAAACGCGTTTTTTCAGACAACTGAATCTCCTTGTAACAGCAAGGCTCAGAAGTGCCCACACACTCAGCCCTTAACCCCAGTGTGCAGAAAGGGTCAAAACGTGTTTTTCAGCAGAAATAAACATGTTTCTGCAAGTTTGGTCCACCCCATGTAAGTTATGGGGCAGTCACATCACACTTTTCAAAACGTGTTTTTCAGCTCGAAATAAACGCGTTTTTTCAGACAACTGAATCTCCTTGTAACAGCAAGGCTCAGAGGTGCCCACACACTCAGCCCTTAACCCCAGTGTGCAGAAAGGGTCAAAACGTGTTTTTCAGCAGAAATAAACATGTTTCTGCAAGTTTGGTCAACCCCATGTATGTTATGGGGCAGTAACATCACACTTTTCAAAACGTGATTTTCAGCCCGAAATAAGCGCGTTTTTTCAGACAACTGAATCTCCTTGTAACAGCAAGGCTCAGAAGTGCCCACACACTCAGCCCTTAACCCCAGTGTGCAGAAAGGGTCAAAACGTGTTTTTCAGCAGAAATAAACATGTTTCTGCAAGTTTGGTCAACCCCAAGTAAGTTATGGGGCAGTAACATCACACTTTTCAAAACGTGTTTTTCAGCCCGAAATAAGCACGTTTTTTCAGGCAACTGAATCTCCTTGTAACAGCAAGGCTCAGAAGTGCCCACACACTCAGCCCTTAACCCCAGTGTGCAGAAAGGGTCAAAACGTGTTTTTCAGCAGAAATAAACATGTTTCTGCAAGTTTGGTCAACCCCATGTAAGTTATGGGGCAGTCACATCACACTTTTCAAAACGTGTTTTTCAGCTCGAAATAAACGCGTTTTTTCAGACAACTGAATCTCCTTGTAACAGCAAGGCTCAGAGGTGCCCACACACTCAGCCCTTAACCCCAGTGTGCAGAAAGGGTCAAAACGTGTTTTTCAGCAGAAATAAACATGTTTCTGCAAGTTTGGTCAACCCCATGTAAGTTATGGGGCAGTAACATCACACTTTTCAAAACATGTTTTTCAGCCCGAAATAAACACGTTTTTTCAGGCAACTGAATCTACTTGTAACAGCAAGGCTCAGAAGTGCCCACACACTCAGCCCTTAACCCCAGTGTGCAGAAAGGGTCAAAACGTGTTTTTCAGCAGAAATAAACATGTTTCTGCAAGTTTGGTCAACCCCATGTAAGTTATGGGGCAGTAACATCACACTTTTCAAAACGTGTTTTTCAGCCCGAAATAAACACGTTTTTTCAGGCAACTGAATCTACTTGTAACAGCAAGGCTCAGAAGTGCCCACACACTCAGCCCTTAACCCCAGTGTGCAGAAAGGGTCAAAACGTGTTTTTCAGCAGAAATAAACATGTTTCTGCAAGTTTGGTCAACCCCATGTAAGTTATGGGGCAGTAACATCACACTTTTCAAAACGTGTTTTTCAGCCCGAAATAAACACGTTTTTTCAGGCAACTGAATCTACTTGTAACAGCAAGGCTCAGAAGTGCCCACACACTCAGCCCTTAACCCCAGTGTGCAGAAAGGGTCAAAACGTGTTTTTCAGCAGAAATAAACATGTTTCTGCAAGTTTGGTCAACCCCATGTAAGTTATGGGGCAGTCACATCACACTTTTCAAAACGTGTTTTTCAGCTCGAAATAAGCGCGTTTTTTCAGGCAACTGAATCTCCTTGTAACAGCAAGGCTCAGAAGTGCCCACACACTCAGCCCTTAACCCCAGTGTGCAGAAAGGGTCAAAACGTGTTTTTCAGCAGAAATAAACATGTTTCTGCAAGTTTGGTCAACCCCATGTAAGTTATGGGGCAGTCACATCACACTTTTCAAAACGTGTTTTTCAGCTCGAAATAAACGCGTTTTTTCAGACAACTGAATCTCCTTGTAACAGCAAGGCTCAGAGGTGCCCACACACTCAGCCCTTAACCCCAGTGTGCAGAAAGGGTCAAAACGTGTTTTTCAGCAGAAATAAACATGTTTCTGCAAGTTTGGTCAACCCCATGTAAGTTATGGGGCAGTAACATCACACTTTTCAAAACGTGTTTTTCAGCCCGAAATAAACACGTTTTTTCAGGCAACTGAATCTACTTGTAACAGCAAGGCTCAGAAGTGCCCACACACTCAGCCCTTAACCCCAGTGTGCAGAAAGGGTCAAAACGTGTTTTTTCAGCAGAAATAAACATGTTTCTGCAAGTTTGGTCAACCCCATGTAAGTTATGGGGCAGTAACATCACACTTTTCAAAACGTGTTTTTCAGCCCGAAATAAACACGTTTTTTCAGGCAACTGAATCTACTTGTAACAGCAAGGCTCAGAAGTGCCCACACACTCAGCCCTTAACCCCAGTGTGCAGAAAGGGTCAAAACGTGTTTTTCAGCAGAAATAAACATGTTTCTGCAAGTTTGGTCAACCCCATGTAAGTTATGGGGCAGTAACATCACACTTTTCAAAACGTGTTTTTCAGCCCGAAATAAGCGCGTTTTTTCAGGCAACTGAATCTCCTTGTAACAGCAAGGCTCAGAAGTGCCCACACACTCAGCCCTTAACCCCAGTGTGCAGAAAGGGTCAAAACGTGTTTTTCAGCAGAAATAAACATGTTTCTGCAAGTTTTGTCAACCCCATGTAAGTTATGGGGCAGTCACATCACACTTTTCAAAACGTGTTTTTCAGCTCGAAATAAACGCGTTTTTTCAGACAACTGAATCTCCTTGTAACAGCAAGGCTCAGAGGTGCCCACACACTCAGCCCTTAACCCCAGTGTGCAGAAAGGGTCAAAACGTGTTTTTCAGCAGAAATAAACATGTTTCTGCAAGTTTGGTCAACCCCATGTAAGTTATGGGGCAGTAACATCACACTTTTCAAAACGTGTTTTTCAGCCCGAAATAAGCGCGTTTTTTCAGACAACTGAATCTCCTTGTAACAGCAAGGCTCAGAAGTGCCCTCACACTCAGCCCTTAACCCCAGTGTGCAGAAAGGGTCAAAACGTGTTTTTCAGCAGAAATAAACATGTTTCTGCAAGTTTGGTCAACCCCATGTAAGTTATGGGGCAGTAACATCACACTTTTCAAAACGTGTTTTTCAGCCCGAAATAAGCGCGTTTTTTCAGACAACTGAAACTCCTTGTAACAGCAAGGCTCAGAAGTGCCCACACACTCAGCCCTTAACCCCAGTGTGCAGAAAGGGTCAAAACGTGTTTTTCAGCAGAAATAAACATGTTTCTGCAAGTTTGGTCAACCCCATGTAAGTTATGGGGCAGTAACATCACACTTTTCAAAACGTGTTTTTCAGCCCGAAATAAACGCGTTTTTTCAGACAACTGAATCTCCTTGTAACAGCAAGGCTCAGAAGTGCCCACACACTCAGCCCTTAACCCCAGTGTGCAGAAAGGGTCAAAACGTGTTTTTCAGCAGAAATAAACATGTTTCTGCAAGTTTGGTCAACCCCATGTAAGTTATGGGGCAGTCACATCACACTTTTCAAAACGTGTTTTTCAGCTCGAAATAAACGCGTTTTTTCAGACAACTGAATCTCCTTGTAACAGCAAGGCTCAGAGGTGCCCACACACTCAGCCCTTAACCCCAGTGTGCAGAAATGGTCAAAACGTGTTTTTCAGCAGAAATAAACATGTTTCTGCAAGTTTGGTCAACCCCATGTAAGTTATGGGGCAGTAACATCACACTTTTCAAAACGTGTTTTTCAGCCCGAAATAAGCGCGTTTTTTCAGACAACTGAATCTCCTTGTAACAGCAAGGCTCAGAAGTGCCCACACACTCAGCCCTTAACCCCAGTGTGCAGAAAGGGTCAAAACGTGTTTTTCAGCAGAAATAAACATGTTTCTGCAAGTTTGGTCAACCCCATGTAAGTTATGGGGCAGTAACATCACACTTTTCAAAACGTGTTTTTCAGCCCGAAATAAGCGCGTTTTTTCAGGCAACTGAATCTCCTTGTAACAGCAAGGCTCAGAAGTGCCCACACACTCAGCCCTTAACCCCAGTGTGCAGAAAGGGTCAAAACGTGTTTTTCAGCAGAAATAAACATGTTTCTGCAAGTTTGGTCAACCCCATGTAAGTTATGGGGCAGTCACATCACACTTTTCAAAACGTGTTTTTCAGCTCGAAATAAACGCGTTTTTTCAGACAACTGAATCTCCTTGTAACAGCAAGGCTCAGAGGTGCCCACACACTCAGCCCTTAACCCCAGTGTGCAGAAAGGGTCAAAACGTGTTTTTCAGCAGAAATAAACATGTTTCTGCAAGTTTGGTCAACCCCATGTAAGTTATGGGGCAGTAACATCACACTTTTCAAAACGTGTTTTTCAGCCCGCAATAAGCGCGTTTTTTCAGGCAACTGAATCTCCTTGTAACAGCAAGGCTCAGCAGTGCCCACACACTCAGCCCTTAACCCCAGTGTGCAGAAAGGGTCAAAACGTGTTTTTCAGCAGAAATAAACATGTTTCTGCAAGTTTGGTCAACCCCATGTAAGTTATGGGGCAGTCACATCACACTTTTCAAAACGTGTTTTTCAGCTCGAAATAAACGCGTTTTTTCAGACAACTGAATCTCCTTGTAACAGCAAGGCTCAGAGGTGCCCACACACTCAGCCCTTAACCCCAGTGTGCAGAAAGGGTCAAAACGTGTTTTTCAGCAGAAATAAACATGTTTCTGCAAGTTTGGTCAACCCCATGTAAGTTATGGGGCAGTAACATCACACTTTTCAAAACGTGTTTTTCAGCCCGAAATAAACACGTTTTTTCAGGCAACTGAATCTACTCGTAACAGCAAGGCTCAGAAGTGCCCACACACTCAGCCCTTAATCCCAGTGTGCAGAAAGGGTCAAAACGTGTTTTTCAGCAGAAATAAACATGTTTCTGCAAGTTTGGTCAACCCCATGTAAGTTATGGGGCAGTAACATCACACTTTTCAAAACGTGTTTTTCAGCCCGAAATAAGCGCGTTTTTTCAGGCAACTGAATCTCCTTGTAACAGCAAGGCTCAGAAGTGCCCACACACTCAGCCCTTAACCCCAGTGTGCAGAAAGGGTCAAAACGTGTTTTTCAGCAGAAATAAACATGTTTCTGCAAGTTTGGTCAACCCCATGTAAGTTATGGGGCAGTAACATCACACTTTTCAAAACGTGTTTTTCAGCCCGAAATAAGCGCGTTTTCTCAGACAACTGAATCTCCTTGTAACAGCAAGGCTCAGAAGTGCCCACACACTCAGCCCTTAACCCCACTGTGCAGAAAGGGTCAAAACGTGTTTTTCAGCAGAAATAAACATGTTTCTGCAAGTTTGGTCAACCCCATGTAAGTTATGGGGCAGTAACATCACACTTTTCAAAACGTGTTTTTCAGCCCGAAATAAGCGCGTTTTTTCAGACAACTGAATCTCCTTGTAACAGCAAGGCTCAGAAGTGCCCACACACTCAGCCCTTAACCCCAGTGTGCAGAAAGGGTCAAAACGTGTTTTTCAGCAGAAATAAACATGTTTCTGCAAGTTTGGTCAACCCCATGTAAGTTATGGGGCAGTAACATCACTCTTTTCAAAACGTGTTTTTCAGCCCGAAATAAACGCGTTTTTTCAGGCAACTGAATCTACTTGTAACAGCAAGGCTCAGAAGTGCCCACACACTCAGCCCTTAACCCCAGTGTGCAGAAAGGGTCAAAACGTGTTTTTCAGCAGAAATAAACATGTTTCTGCAAGTTTGGTCAACCCCATGTAAGTTATGGGGCAGTAACATCACACTTTTCAAAACGTGTTTTTCAGCCCGAAATAAACGCGTTTTTTCAGACAACTGAATCTCCTTGTAACAGCAAGGCTCAGAAGTGCCCACACACTCAGCCCTTAACACCAGTGTGCAGAAAGGGTCAAAACGTGTTTTTCAGCAGAAATAAACATGTTTCTGCAAGTTTGGTCAACCCCATGTAAGTTATGGGGCAGTAACATCA